>NW_024472808.1:7377-9000 GCF_017654505.1 Polyodon spathula | reverse complement strand
CCCACAAACTTTGCTTTTGTGACCAGGACAGTGATAGTAAAAAATGTCACTATTTCCAATGGGAAAATGGGCGAAATGTGTGTTTTTTCGTTCACATAAAGTCAGAAAAAAAGAACATATGAATCCAAATTAACATATATTTATACTAAAGTAATAAAAAAATAACTACAAAAGATTTAGAAGTGAGTAGTTTTTTCGAAAGGAAAAAAACTTGTAAGATTATACTGTATTCAATGGGATTGCACTTTGAATTAATGCACGGATATCACAATCCTGGAGTATGCGCTTCTGTCCACTGTTGCCCTTTGCTGATGATGTCTTTACCTCAGAGTTCCATGCCAACATCACCTTAGACACCGTTACTCATGAACATCACCAAGTTCAGCTGTCTTGGTCACTGAAGATCCTGCCAAACACACCTCAAAAGTCACCCATCTTTCAAAGTCTCTGAGGTCTCCTCTTGCAGCCATGCTAACCATAATTATAGGCAACCAGGCCTGTCCAGCAGTTTTATACATGACCCTAAGCATGCTGGTATGTTATTTGCTTAATTAATGCATGAGCCATCATTTACCCAGGTGTTTCCATTTTTTATATATAGTATTTTCAGCAGATCTATGGCCTCACTCTTTGAAGTACCACCATTTTGTTGTTTTGCTTTATATCAATCAGACTTGATTTTAGTTCTCTCCATATACTTCTGTTTATTCTTGTAACTTTCCATTTTGAAAATTAAAACTAGTAAATAAACTTTACACTTTGTGTTACTGTTAAGATACATTGTAAAATAAAGGTATACTTTTAACAGCAGCACTGTGCTTACTTTCTAAATATCTTGGTTTTTAACCCATATTTCTTCTTAACACACTATGTATTTTTGTTACTGTACAAGTAAATACACAGAAAGCTCAGGAAGCAGCTTCTCATTGTGGCAAATAGATATCTGCTTCATAGCAGGCAAATGTATACCTCTAAAAATATTTGAATAATTAAATTATTTAGATTTACATTAAAATGTTAATATCTTCCAGCTATTTGTATTTCATTTTCATAATTTTCTCAAAGCTCTACTTCAGCTATTATACAGGATGATTTACAGTTTGTGTAACATTATCAGAACAGTGACAGCGAGTGGGAGTACAGGCGTGGAAAAGTACAGAGAAGTTTAGAAGCAGTAAGGAGAAATTGCAGTTTTGAATTGCTTTAATCAGAAAACACAGGTTATTGGTTAAACACAGCAGCAGCTCAACGTCAAAACAGCCGCGTGTGTTTTTCTGAAAACAAACGAACTGAAACTCGGAGCAGCTGACTCAAATCCAGCGCCGTTCTGAGACACGGGCGAGAGGAGGAGCCAAAAGCACAGCAGAACAATGCAGCTATAAACGCCGTCAGAGGGTCGGTGACATCATTTTTCTTCTTCTCTGACAGCAAGTGGAAGTGACAGCTAGTGGGAGAAGTACAGGCTTGGAAAATTGCAGAGCAGTTTAGAAGCATTTTGAAAGCAGGTTGACGGCTGCAGAGGAAACTAAACCTCAAAAAAAAAAAAAAAACCCTCAACATGGTCTTCAAACCAGTAATCTGTGACACCTGCTTGATGTGGGAATCCGAGAAAACCCAGCAGAG
>NW_024472808.1:0-6877 GCF_017654505.1 Polyodon spathula | reverse complement strand
CATGTTACCATCCGCTTGAGTTTTGTTTCCCAAATAAAGGTTTTTGCAATCTATATTTAAAAAAAAAAAATTAAATTAAATTAAACCATGTTTTGTTTGCCAATTTGCTTTCAACCTTGAATGTTTCTTTCTGGTTTTAATGCAGTCAAAAAAAAAAAAAAAAAAAAAAAAAAAAAAAAAAAAAAAAAAAAAAAAAAAAAAACCATACCATCAACAAGGCCCAAAATATGCAGATTATCCATGCATGTAGTAGAATGGGTGCATTTTAAATTCCCCCGATATTGTATACACTGTAAATGAGGATGTTTCTAACTTGTATTCTTTTAGATTTGATCAACTTTTGAAATGTCTGGACGAGGGAAGAAGCTTGCAAAGCCGAAATCCGAAACCAGGAGCCGTTCATCTAAAGCGGGTCTCCAGTTCCCTGTGGGCCGTATTCACAGGCTGCTGCGAAAGGGTAACTATGCACAGAGGATTGGCTCTGGTGCGCCGGTTTACTTGGCAGCAGTGTTGGAGTATCTGACTGCGGAGGTGCTGGAGCTGGCAGGCAATGCTGTCCGACAGAATGGGAAGCATAGAGTTATGCCCAGACACATCCAGCTGGCAGTAAGGAACGATGAAGAGCTCAACAGACTGCTGGGAGGGGTGACCATCTCTGAAGGGGGAGTCCTACCCAACATTCAGGCTCAACTTCTCCCAAAGAAGACTAAAAAGCCCTCTCCCGACGACGGCAGCAAAGACACTCAGTCTCAAGAGTTTTAGAAATAGGACTCCAAACTGGGTGGGGGGGGGGAGATAGTATTGTGGGTATTTTGTTGTACTTTTAATATCGATAAATAAAGAGATTTCTTTTATATCCAGAAGGTATGCGTTTTCATCTGTTTTGAAACGATTTGGGTTGTGGCAGATTTCAATTGCAATTTTGATGCTGAGGAAAGGTGTGATTTTTAATCTAGAGGCAGATTTCTTTCTGTTCTCTTGCCCCCTCCTCCAGTTTCCTTTGTTGGCCTATGACCTTGGGTTTTATGATCCAAAAAAAGGATACTGCAACAGTTTTCTTTAACCTGAGTTTTATTGTGAAGCCATATATCCGTAAATTGGCTAAAAAGCAAGAATTTTGGACAACCACTATGTGGTGCCTTCTAACTTATGCCCTTCTAACAGTGTTGGCTAATATAGTACTATAACACAGCACAATAAACTGAAGTCCTCTGAAGCAGGTTCATTCTAATACTCAAACATAAACTAAAGCATATCCTGACCAAGTTTTCTTTCTTCAGAGAAACCTGGGTGATTGCTGCAGCCTGGATGCCTCCATATTATATAGCCCAGGTTGTGATGCTCATGATTAGATAATCACTTCTGTAAGTGTGAAAATATAAGTTGTCATACAGACATTACCCCCCCCCCCCCATTACTATGCTAAATAACTTTAATTGAAGAATTTCCTGTGTAAGTTTTGGCCAATGTATTCTAGATACATTAAATGTAAGTGTTAAGTAAATAAATTTGGACAGGCTGGCTCTACTTACATATCCAGATACAATTAATAAACTATGCTGGGTTGGTTCTCTTCATAGATGTATAAATATAAGTAAAAACAAGCAGATGGTCTCCATATATCCTCAGATTGAGGCACTTAAAATACATTTTTAAGACTAATTAGACAAGCAGTTATACAGATGCAAAACTGTAAAGTATGACATACTGTATATGTGCCCCTTCCTGGTAACAAGATTGAATGAGACAATGTTATACAGTAGCAGAAAGTGACAGACTTTTTTTCTGATGTCTTTAACTACTGATAGAAGGCTTGTGTTATATTTTGTAATCATTAAACCAGGGTGTAATTTGCTTTTGTCCGCAGCTGATAATTAGTAAATATTCCCTGTAGTGAATCTAAAATGCTGCATCAGTGTAAAGCTGTTGCTGCAGATACCAAACTTAAGGCAAAGAGACACCCTCCCCGCCCTTCTCCCTCCCCCCACTGTATCCTTCCTCCTGCTCAGACTGTTATTAACACACAGACTTCCAAAACAGTCAAACCTTCTTTACTTCGTTATTTCCTGTCTTCCTGTTTCCGTTTAGGGCGAACTTCAGTAACAGGAGTTTAGTGCTGGGGTAGATAAATTCTGCACTTGTAAGTCAGGAATTTGTTCCAACCATTACCTTAATTAGTCAAATCAATTAAACCCCTTAACAGGCCCTGAACAGCTTAATCATTTCATTATACCTAAATACAAATTTAGAACTAGCTTTAATAAATTATTCAGTTGATTGGAAGCATCTAAACTTTTTAAACTTAATCTAGTTCTGTGAGGTGCAGACTGAGGCATAAGTATAACCTCCTAAGCCTGGTTCCAAACCTCTGCATTATATATACAAACATCTTTATTACACTGTCTGCTTACCCATTCTCAATGTCATTCATTAGCTGCATTCTTGTCCTAATGTATTCATGGTCAACTAAGGTTACTTGGGATGAATTCCAGGTACAGGAAATAGTTGTTCATAACCAGGTTGTACAATGTTAAAAAAGGGTGTTAACACTGTATTAATTTCTGCCTGGTTTTCAGGCAGATTTGCCAGAAATAATTGACAACAACAAGCGTTCTGTTTAGTATGGCATCTCTTCAATAATTGAAAATTGTACCAAAAAAATAAAAACAAGTTTAAGTGGGGCATTTTTGTATTTAAAAAACAGTTGCTTCTATGTGAATGTGATGAATACCTCCAGCAATATTTTTGTATTCCTCTGCAGCTTGAGGGATAATAAAGACATCTGCTTTCAAGCATTCTCATATACAGGATATGACCTCTTTATTAGGGATGAAAATCCATCCTACATACCTCCCTCTGTCTTGTTGTGGTTGACACAGCTTCCTGGTTATCATGCCCCTTACTTACTCATTACAGAATGAACTAACAACTAACGGACCCTGGTCCTATATACTCAACATGACTTATAAACAATAAATAACACCATATTAGCTCAGTGTGCCAATTTCTTTTAAAATAAACCCTGAATGAAATTGATTTCGGTTTCAATACTAGGGTCTCATGAACAGTGGAGCTAGAGGCTTAACCAGTACACAATGTGTGTAAGACACATACATACTCAGGGCTAGTAGTCTTGCGCAGTGTTTGATTCAAGCAAGTAATGACTTTAACAAGAAGCTTGATGCACATTAGAAACAATAAATGCATAAAGTCTGTTTATTTATGTGGATTTCCAGAAATGATTATACTGTACTCTATCTTCTGGTAATGTTTTTTTTTTTTTTTTTTTTTTTTTTTTAAATCTGTGTTAACAGAATTCTGATGCTGCTATTTTTGTGTTACTTTAGTTATATGGTTAATTTAATTCTGTTTTTAGCTTTTATAATACAGTTTGTTGCTCAATACAATATAATGGAAGTATTAACTTGTGACACTGCTAGTAAAACTGAGACCAAACCAACTAGCAGGGCACTGACAATGTATCATTAAGGGCACACTCCGTTCTCGTTCTCTTCAAATGGAAATAATGGGTTGGTTTAAACTGGACAGTAACTGCATGGAAGACATACAAGGCTGAAAAAAATGTAAAGGTTGATGCTTATTTATCTTTTGATGCTGAAGTACGATAAAAAACAGAAATGCAATCAAAGCCTCACAAACATTGATTAGTGTGTTCTGTAAATTCAATGCGAGTGCATTGATTTTAATATCCTTAAAGATGCTTTCATGTTTTATACTAATTATTCCTACATGCACATATTTATATGTATTGCTGCATCAGATAAAATGGATTACTGCTCATGTTTATTTTTTGACAATTTTTAATTAAAAAAAAAAAAAAAATGAGTCAGCACAGCGTGATTCCCAGCCATGTCTGGACATGAAAACAAATCACGCTCTTAGCAAGGACTGTTGCAACAGGAAATGCCATGAAGGGTAACATGCATTCAAAACATTGTAGGTGGAACTGAGCTCCATTAGATACCTATTTTGGAGTACTGCTGCGGTTTTACTGTTTACCCTTCTTCTATGGATACATTCCTGAACGCAGCTTAATCACACCCATCTGGAAAACGTGTGTATACAGACGTGTAAAACAGCAATTTACTGAGCCACTCGGCTTCAGTCACATAATGGCAGTACACTTCTTGACAAAGAAAACAAAAAGGTGGAAGTTATGACATAAAAATAAAAAAAAATTAGTACATACTGAAAACACATATCACATTCAAAACCAGGAAGCCATTTGGTTTTCCAAATATATTACTATAAACCACCAAGATACAAATGTAATTGGAAAGATAGCCAGGGGACTAATCTTTGACAGAGAAACAAGGGAGAAAAGCAAATGATTTTCTTTTTCTAGTTTAACATGTAATACTTTACCTCACAAGATGCATGTCAAGGTTTGAAATTTTGCAATCTTTATACATCTGTGGTAATATTAAAGCTCTAAAAATATGTCAAGTGCAGACCAGGGTTTCCTCAAGCAATCACATCAAACCCTCTTATTAACCTTAAAATGTTGTCACTAGTCATGGTTTGGGCATCTTAAATTGTCACTATTCCCCACCTTTAAAATGACTACTGGCCAAACCACTAATTTAAAAAAAAAAAAAAAAAAAAAAAAAAAAAACATTGTAATGAATGTCAGATGATAGAACACACAATAGTCAAAGAGTGTGCTGGACAGGCAGTCCTAAGTGGACCCTTTCTCATGCAGCATTCACTACATTGAAGACAGCATGTGTGTATATATACATTATTTAGCAGATGCCTTTATCCAAGGCAACTTACAGACACTAGGGTATGTGAACTATGCATCAGCTGCACAGTCACTGTGAACATCTATCCAAAGAAGTTAACAGGAGCCACGTAAGTTACGCGACTTGCCTCACGGGTCAGAATGAATTCAGTGGCTTAACCTGGATTTGAAACCAGTGACCTCCTGGTACAAGCCTTTATTCAACAAAGCCACACAGCCTCCTGTTCAAATGAAACCTCAGTAAAGAGCAGTTCAGCCAGTTGGTTTCAAATCTTTATTTAAACAAATATAAGATTGTGCACTGCACAGTAAATCACAATTAAATAAAAGCTGAACAATTCCCTAAAAACAGAAGACACTGTGCAATGTAAAACACCCTAATATTTACATTATCTTGAAAGCAAATTAAAAAAAAAAAAAACACAGTGGTGGGTGTAAGCACTGTGTAATTCAGAGGTGTTTTTACCAACACAATACCACTTAAAACAAAAAATTAAAAAAAAAAAAAAAAAAAAAAAAAAAAAATCTTAAAACTAGGTTTTGCACATGTTCAAGCGTTGTTTGGGCCTTAATATAGGTCATGGTCCATTAATCTTGCAAAGATCTTTTGAAACTAGATTCAGTGCAGATTACACCAGAGGGTAGCTTGCTGATGTAGCAATTCCACAGTGGTTCTTCCTATCTTTAGCCATGTAGATGAAGCCTTTGTCACCCCACTTCTCACTCCAGCTGCAAGAGGAGAGAAAAAAGTCAGCATTTAGATTTAGTACATCCAATTTGTTTTTGCACCCTTAAAAAAAAAAAAAAAAAAGCTACAGCCAAGGCATTCTTACCTGTTCTTGACAATCCAGTATTTCTTCCCATCTACATCTTCTCCTTGGAATCCATAACCTACAACTAGCACACCATGGTCCAGCTCTTCACTACTACATTCTGGTTCATAGTAGATACCTGAAGAAAAGGTTATAATTGGTTTACAATACAAAGTCATAACCATTTTTCATCTACAGCTTAGCACATCTTCTAGCTTTGAACACCTAAGCTGCTATAAACCAGAAGAGGCATCTTTGTAAAATTACAACACTGGGCTACCAGATGTGAGCTTGAACACAGCCAAAATGGGTATCTGGTTATTTTCTACCAACAGTTATACCCAATACCAGCTTACATATCTACAGTGGTTTCACAGATCAATAAACAAATGTTAAAAATGATTAGTCTTACCAGACTGGTAGAACTGGAATGACTGATGGCCAGCATCAATAGCTACAGAAACTGGTCCAACAGATGCAACCGCTTTCATCAGAGCATGTTCTTTACCACTTGGAACATCTACAAAGCCAGTGTCATTAGCAGAGTTGTACTTGGGATCATAATGGCAGGGCTGGTCATCCTGGGAAGAAAATTACATTTATAAAAAATAAATTAAAAATCACTTTGCAAATCTGCATGCAATTGATTCTAGACTACAGTGTGGTTTAAAACTTGCACTAGAAAGTGAAAATTAACATTGTATTACAAATATATGTTCCAACTAAACAAAACATGAACATAGTTTACTGTACTCTTCACCACCTACTAAATTCACAGACAACTACTTCACTGAAACCAAATACATTGGATGAAGTTTTCAAAAGCTTACGATCATGCTAAAAGTGTCCACCACGATTGAAAGTTGTATATAGTTTGTCCACTTACAGTTCCCACATATGGGTAGGACTCTTCAGAATCCAAGCCGTTGTTGTCCTTGATATACTGGAAAGCCTGATCCATTAAGCCACCATTGCACCCCTCGTTACCCTCGGGACGAGAGCAATCCACAAGATTCTGCTCGCTCAATGAAACCAGCTTGCCAGACTTCCTGAAGTGCTGACCCTCCAAAGCACCAGTGGTACTGAAAGCCCAGCAGGAACCACATTGACCCTGAAATGAACAGCAATACATTTGACAAAAAAAATATGATAGATATAGATATAATGTGGCTTTCAAAGTATTGGAAGGAATAACATGACAGGATTAACATAGCTACTACCACTGCCCTCAAATAGGAGTATTTGAAATATCTGATGGTACAGTACTAGTCCACTTAGTAGTGTCCCTCCTGTACCATTA
>NW_024472807.1:0-4000 GCF_017654505.1 Polyodon spathula | reverse complement strand
AAGTAGGGTAGTATGCAAAACCTTTATCTAAATTAGCCATTAAGCAAAATTTCCAGAAATGTCTGAAATGATACCTGATCCTTGACTGGAGTTACATATCCTTTCTCCCGCCAGTCAACCTGTTGTGGTGCCTCCAGGAAGTTGGGTTCGAGAAACAGAGAGCCATGGAACTTCCTTTCGACAGACTTCTTGTACTTGTATCCATTCATGAGCTGTCTGAACTCTTCATTTGTCTGGGGGGGAATAAAAAGGTAGTATACAACACACCCCTCAATCTTCCCAACAGCAGTTCAATAACAAATTGCATTTTAAAACTGGTCTCCACCATGGCCTACAAGTCATCTTTGAAGCTCACCCAGTATATTTAATATATAGCAATCTATGTGCACAAGATTGTCATTCACAATCACATTTTCAAAACCAAGCACTTAGAGCTAATGTGGCAATAGCATGCCAACCGCAATTTGAACTACCCAGAATCCTATCACCACGTCAATAACTATAATGCTATTGATATTTTAACCATGGGGTCACTTAAGAAACAAGTCTTCTTCATTCCAACTTGGGCCAGCTCACTGTAGTTAAATGAATTCACCTACCATGTCACCAAAATGGTTCATTCCCAGTTGATATGAGTGTTTTCCCAAAGAGTGTTCCAGGTTGTGCAGTTCAATCTTCCTCAGGTTTTTCTCCCAAACCATCCTCCTCCAACCTTCTTCCTTCTACAAAGTGAAAGTCTGTATCGTTAGTATAACAAATGTTACATTACAGGTGGAATTATTAAAATAGTTTGAGATATTAACACTTGCCTCGTGATATTTCTTGCTATGCCAATTCTTCCAGAGATGCCAATGGTCATCCAGAAGTGGATCTAAACTTGGGGCAGCTGAAGCAACAGCCAAGCAAAGGGAGAACAGACTCAAATACAGATTCATGGCTGTGGTACCTGCAAGAGAAAGGAAGTTCATAGTTTAGTTTATCCAGAAATACTTTGTAAATGCTACAATTGAACTATGCAATAAAAGGAAAAGCCCTTTAGAACATCTAGGTGGCATTGCATAGTAAACACACACATTAAAGAAATCAATATTGGTCAAATTATAAAGTTAGGGCAAGTGCTACAATCACAGCTACATACACACATGTATGTACACACACACACACAACCCAGACTAAGTCAGAGTGGTTGCAATTGTGTTTAAATTAAGTTCCAACAGCACAAACCCTATAATAGGGTGTAAACCTCTATGGCCTAACGGGTAGCAAAACAGTACGGATTTTACAACATACTCTAGAAGGCGAACACCTTAAGTTTGTGTAATCAGACACCAAGATCAAAGAAATGCAACAAGGACTTAAACACAACGTGACCAAAGCATTTTCCTTGAATATCAAGCCATAGCTGGACATGAAACTAATTAAATATCCATCTAGTACTCTGGGGTGCACGTTCACCACTGTTTAACTGCACGAGCCAGTGATGAGATCAAACAAGAAAGCCAGTTTCATTGTACAGCCAGGGATCACGAGGTCCGGGCGTTTCCAAACAGCTGAATCATTCCAAGGAAAAACAACTAAGAATTAATCCAAAGGGAAAATTGAACAAAAAAAACGACTCAAACACTTTCAAAAGAAACACTTTCTCGTGCGAGAAGCATGACCTAAACAAATCGATGATCCCCTTTTTCAGAACAAATGCGAACCTTCATACAAACGAATAGCTCAGCAAAATTGGTCATATGAAACCAAAACAACATCGTCTTCAACTCGCAGTACTGAGAACAAATAAAATAAAAAAAAAACAGTATCGAGACCTGTCGGCACCAATTACGGTTCAAAACAAACAACCCATTACATTTTAAACTGAATTACCTACCCCTTTAATAAAGACTACATCGTAAACGCTTGCTGTATTTATTACTCATTACTGGGTTATGGTGTTAATCAACTGCTAGCACAGAAGTCTTTAGAATGTCACGATTACCGCACTTGGTTGCACATTACATTATGTTACCAACTACACACCAAAAAGCTAAACAACTATCTGCTACATCAACGTAAAAAAACGACACAAACAAACTACTGTCGGCAAACAAAAAAGCTACATTCCATGTTTTTTTTTTTTTTTTTTTAGATTAACAGTCACTAACACCACCTTCCCAGCACTATATGTAATTTACTTATTTAAATATTTGTTTAGATAGTTAGTTAAAGCCTATTAACCACTGCCTCAGTTTACATACACTCACCCACTTCCCAGCAGTATCACAAAACGATGACTTTCAGTGCAGCAAGCTGACCACGGTCTTTATACAGATTATGCACCCTCCATGAGAATTTCTCATTGGCTGGGGGTTCATTTCACGTGATCTCCTAGAACCCGCCCACGCACTCACTTGACTGAGACTTGACTTCACGTGATACACTGTTGGTAAAATAACAAACTTTAAGATTAGGAAATGAAAACGCGGTCAATGTTACCATTAGAAGAATTATTAACTGACTTGTGTGTATTTGTTTTATTTTATAAAGCGAAATGCCAACTTGAACATTGTGTATTGTTCTCGTTTTTCTTACCACAGTCTTTAAAACATTAAAATAATGAGTTCTTCTACACAAGTAAAGGTATTTATATTGTGCAGATGGATTTTAGGATATGTGTTTGAATTGAAAATAGGCGTTACCACTAGGGTTACCTCTGATTTATAAAAAAAACAGGACACCAGAGTCATTTCGTACAAAAAAAAAATATATAAACACCATATACTTTAATGACATAGTGTCCCGGGAATTCTTACAGATTTTCCAGCACAGCTGCCTCAAAAAGAGAACAACCTGGGCAAAACCAGAACAGGTGGCAAACCTAGTTACCATCAACAGCTGTTATTTTGAGAAACCTAATCAGTTTCAGCCAGGTCGTTCCAGTCAGGGCTTGGGGTTAACATATTATGCAATCCTAACGTGATATTGGACTCACACTCATCCATTAATCATTCTTGTGATTCTGTTTTTGCAAAATGTAGTACGCTTTGTTCTTCTTCTAGCTTGGGGTAGCAAAATATTAAACTTTATCAGACAGTAAAGACAGGCAGGGAAGCACAGCACAAAACACTTTGTCGTGTACAATCAGTTTCTTAACTCATTGTCAATTACAAACAATGGAATTCTGAAGGTGTTTGAAAAACTGACCAGACAAAATATACAGACCATGTACTTTTTCTGTCTACAATCAGTTTCTCAATCTCATTGTCACCATTACAAACAATGTTTCTGATCTCATGTTCTCCTGTTGAAAATCATGTTTCTGATCTCATGTATTCCTGTTGAAGATCATGTTTCTGATCTCATGTACTTCTGTTGAAGATCATGTTTCTGATCTCATGTACTTCTATTGAAGATCATGTTTCTGATCTCATGTACTCCTGTTGAAGATCATGTTTCTGATCTCATGTACTCCTGTTGAAGATCATGTTTCTGATCTCATGTACTCCTGTTGAAGATCATGTTTCTGATCTCATGTACTCCTGTTGAAGATCATGTTTCTAATCTCATGTACTTCTGTTGAAGATCATGTTTCTGATCTCATCTACTCCTGTTGAAGATCATGTTTCTCTGTGGTTAATCTTATTAGGTTTAAATGAACTAAATACTGTTTTTATGTGTGTATTGATTGAAATTGTTGTTGGCGTCAATAACTATTTTATACTACTTAACCCTGAACACTTTAATATTCACTTTAACCACTGGAACAAGATGCATAACACAAAGGTTAGACTGAAAAACAACAAAGTGCCACATCCTCCAAGTTATGAACATGTTTGTAAAAGAGAGCTGGGTGCTATGTGTTTGATGTGTCTATACCACGCCTCTAACTTCATATTACCAAATGTACATTCCTCTTACTTAATGTATGAGAATTGTATGTGTGTGTGTATATATACACTGAACAAAAATATAAAACGCAACATGCAACAATTTCAAAGATTTTACTGAGTTACAG
>NW_024472806.1:0-2000 GCF_017654505.1 Polyodon spathula | reverse complement strand
TTCATATAAGGAAATCAGTCAATTTAAATAAATTCATTAGACCCTAATCTGTGTATTTCACATCACTGAATAAAGATATGCATATGTTGGTCACAGATACCTTAACAAAAAAGAAAAAAAAAGGTAGGGGCGTGGGTTAGAAAACCAGTCAGTATCTGGTGTGACCACCATTTGCCTCATGCAGTGCGATACATCTCTTTCGCATAGAGTTGATCAGGTTGTTGATTGTGGCCTGTGGAATGTTGTCCCACTCCTCTTCAATGGCTGTGCAAAGTTGCTGGATATTGGCGGGAACTGGAACACGCTGTCGTACACGTCGATCCAGAGCATCCCAAACATACTCAATGAGTGACATGTCTGGTGAGTATGCAGGCCATGGAAGAACTTGGACATTTTCAGCTTCCAGGAATTGTGTACAGATCCTTGCGACATGGGGATTATCTTGGCAAAGGAGAAATGCTCACTAACAGGGATGTAAACAAATTTGTGCACAAAATTTGAGAGAAATAAGCTTTTTGTGCTTATGGAAAATTTCTGGGATCTTTTATTTCAGCTCATGAAACATGGGACCAACACTTTACATGTTATGTTTATATGTTTGTTGGACAGTGTGTGTGTCTATATATATATATATATATATATATATTATATAGATATATATATAGTAATAGACACACACCCACACACAGCACGACAGACAATATTACATACAATATGAAACAGTTTTTCCTACTTTCTTCTCACATTCCAGTGGTACTTTGTGGTATTGAATAGGTTGCCACTACCTCAAAGCATAACACGGCATAATCTTCACACCTTATCTATATAACCGAGAGAAAAAAAAAAAAAAAAAAAGATTTTAATATATAAAAACCACAGCCCTTATCAAGTAGTCTTCAAAGATAATGAATCATTTATGTACTATGTGGCAATTGTAACAGTACCAATGTGCTACCAGTAGCACTGGACTATATCTAGCACGTACAAGTATCTTCAAATGATAATTATCATTTTATGTACTATGTGGCAGATTTGTAACCAGTACCAAGGTGCTACAGTACACTGCTATAGCTGTTCCCAAATTCATTGTTTTGGTCATTGGCTATTAATATTTGGTGGACTGAGGATTCCTCAGGGCCAACACAATTGGCATTATAATGAGGATCCCACCTTGTAACGTTCCAGTTTATACAATAAGCGCAGGCTTACGATCCACAAAGTCGTGTGGTTATCATTATTTATGTTTCAATTGACCAAAACAAATACGTGACTTTTCTCCTGTTTGGTACTATCTATGACCTTCTGATAGCCCCCACATGGACAATGTTACAAACTGAAATCCTATGCTGTACATTATTGATAAGAACCTATTAGATATAATGGCACGATAATATTGATATCTTAAATATATATATTATATATATATATATATATATATATATATATATATATATATATTATTAATATATAATAGGATATAATATATTTATCATGCTGAACTCGAATATATACTAGACCTATGTGAAATATTTCACAAAGTTGCTTGTGAAAACCTTGAGCAACAGTTTGGATCTTGAAATGCTGACAAAGATAATAGCTTTTTAATTTGTTTCTGTTTTACGGGCAGTGTGCTTCACTAGCAGTCTCGCGTCTCTAGTAATGTGATTGTGAGTAATCTGCCAGAAGCATTACTTTTTTTTTTTCTCAAGTTGAACCGCACACTATTGCATCAAGGAGTGGGTCACATATCATCTTCACAGGTAGTGTGTTTGTTTTGTCACCACAACTTTCTTTTACTTTTCCAGAAAAAAGTTTTTGATGGAGATACTCAGCAAAATAAGGTGAATCTCAAATTGTGGGTCAGGTTTGTCCAGTTAACCCTTCATTAAGGATAGCAGCAGCATCAGGGAAATAATATAAACAATAAATATATTGGGCCATATAATAACCTTTCTGGATTTATGTAAGAAGTTTTACAACATTAAAAGTTTGCTTCCATA
>NW_024472805.1:0-4000 GCF_017654505.1 Polyodon spathula | reverse complement strand
AAAGTGCCACATAAACTATTACATTGTATTTAAATGTGTTTCATAAAAAACAAAAAAAAACAAACAAAAAAAAACATATCAATTGGCATTGGTAAAAAAGAAAAAAAGAAAAGAAATCAACAAACTGTAATAAAGGCCAAAGCTACTACCTTCAGTAAAAATGCAATATCAATTCTATGTATATTGTGCCAGCTAGTTCAAAGTATTATTTCTAATGTTTTTACTGCTTCTTTACAGAGTTCCAAGCACCATTAAATGTGGTAACAAAAAAGGATTATACTTTAGATCGCATCTGCCTAGTGCAGTACATCATAGGCTTCTAAGCAGCACTATTGCACCTCAGCTGATTTATAATACTTTAAAATGCAAAACACCTTCTGTGAATTACATTAACAAGTAAAATGTGGCAAATAAACCACAGAGCAGTTTTGACTAAGACAGCGTGTGACTGTGACTCATTGTAAAGTATGGGTTGATCGTTAAATATTGACTTGAATCTGTAAAATACCATGGTCAAGTATCTCTTAATATCAAATGAATGGCATGAATAATATGATCACACCAAAACATAGATAATATAATGAATGTTAATATGACCACATCTTGCAGCAGTTAACTCAACCTCTAGAAAAAATGATATCTGTAAATTTAGAATACAATAACTTGTGACTGCTCATTTGGCAAAGTGGGCATTGCACACACTGCAGGTGGGTTACTGTTCTTCTATGCTGTAGAGGGTGGAGGTTGTGTTTAGAAAGTTAAAATTAGGATTGTTGATCACATGGTTTGGATGGCATCCACGAAAGTACAAGTAAGTATATACCGGCTCATCTCCACACTGCTCTGAATTTAAATCAGTTACGTCCAGTGGAAAAAAACACCCAAACAAATATAATGTGAACCCTAATTCTATAAAGTTCAGAGTCATTTTGAGAAACAGACCTTTTCATTTTCCTTCAATATGGACAGATAGGGTAACAGGTTGGAGGACTTTTTATTTTTATTTACCTCAAGCAGATGTCTAGGGCCGCTACGTAAAGCTAGAGAATGGTCTTGACTTGGTCTATGTTTCAGAACTAAGTTAAGTTGTCACAAATAAGGACAGTTCCATAAAAGTAGCATGTGTTCTAGTGAAAACTTGTTTTTTTGTATCTGGTCCCATGATGGCTTTCAGAAAGTGCTTGGTTTGCATGTCGTTGAAATAGAATTTTTTTACTTAAGCAGTCTGTTTGGAGTCAGAGTTTATCACTTGCTGCAAAGCATGTCAGAACTCGGGGGAAACAGCGACTTGGTTATTGATAGGAAAGAAGGCTATGTTAATAGTGCTATGGATGTTTAGGAGAGTTTGCGTGCCTTGTGTGAATGGAAGAGGTGACTCGGCCTGAAACCGCACTGTGTAAGATTGTGCCTTTTCGTAGGGTCTTGATGTTCCCATGTTTACTGTCTGTGTTTACTTCGTTTTTGTTTAGCTGACCTGCTACACATCGCCGTGTACAGGAAGGCTAATGTTATTGCTGTTGTATTATTATTTGTAAAGAAACTGTGCAGTAGTGTTCAAACTTGCAGCTTTCTTGTCTCTCGAGTCTACTTCCTGGTAGAAACAGTCTTGCCAGTGACATCATCCTTTTCACAGAAGTGCACAACTGTCTGGAAGCAAGACATTAAAACAGCTTGATAACCTACAGTAATGTCTGCTATCTTATTTAATGGAACATGGGTTTATTTCAAAACTGCATTCATTAAAGTGCTAACCACAGTTTAACATTGATATTTTTACCACTTATAAACCCCCCCCCCCCCCATGCTTATTTATTTATTTATGAATTTTACATCGATTTGGAACAGGTAGGTATTTCAAAGACAACACAAGACTGAAAAGGTTTGCTTTTTAATTACAGTAGGTACTGTAAAGTGCACAGAAGACTGCTCTATGGAATAATGTAAAAAAAACAGCCACCAAAAATCTATGAATCTGTTTAACAAAATTGATTAAGATGCAAGACATGGCAGCTTAAATACATAAAATGACTCTGTTGGTTAGCCTTATAATGTGGCTGTTGAACTCCATTATATATTTAAAAGTAGGGCAACAAAATATGAAAAAAAAAAACATAATCCTGGTTAATTATTTATTTTGCCAATATCATTTAAGCAACAATTCAGTTAGCTCAAGGAATATAGTTGTATTGCTGTAGTTATTTGAAGCCTTGATGGAGAGGTGAATTTCTGCCTATTAATCAAAATTACGCAATGCAATTCTCTCCTAAAACAACAGAGCTGTTCAAGAGGTTTAACAGTATATTGTTTCAATACAAATGAAGGCACATTCCTCAGTGACAGAAGAGGCAACTGGCACCGTTAGCAATGCGTTGCACGTTTCATCTACTGCAAAAACATTATTGGATAAGAGGCTGATATACAACAACTTACAAAAAGGCAATATGTAGAATGTTTGAAATAAGGGACAAGTGCTTCGTCGACCGTAAGAGTCCAAGATAAAACTAGATCATCACTTCCCTACAGTCTAACTTCAGAATGTATGATTGACTCTGTGTCAGTCCCCTGTCCCACAGTCTACGGATCTCTCTAGCAAAGAAAACTATGGACCAACAGGGTTGAGCTTTTTTTAAGTACATGGGTTAGACATTAAGTTCACCTACACAATAAGTGGAAAACAGATTACAAAAATAAAAGGCTATTAATGAACATCTCACGCAGCAATGCACTGGAGCCCAAGGCACACAAAACAATCTTCTGAATGCTGAGACTATTTGTATTTTTGTGTTGTGAAAAATATATGTAGAAAAAACACACAAAATCTCAATTAAACAATTTATTTTAAAATATTACTAGTATATAAAGTTTAAGAAGGTATTAAGAACATTGCATTCCAAGACATGCTTAAAAGAACACAACATATAAATAGAACAAAAATGTCTTGTGCAAAGTAATGACTGTACATGCTGTTTTAAATAGACTTCTTTCCCTTTTCTTTCTGATACCTTACATTGTGAACCGAGACACAAACACAAACAAGTGAAGCCAACCTGTGTAAAAACAAAACAAAACAAAGAAACAAACATCACATTATTCTGTACAGGGACACTTGAAAATTGAAAATTTCTTTTTATAGTCAAATGCTTAATTTTAACTTTATACATTTACAATTAATTCGAAATGTTTTTAATATTCCTGCAATATTGTTAACAAAAAACATCAGAAACAGTATTTAAAAAAAGACCAGTCTAATAACACAGAAGCAATTCAGTAAGTACCCCTTCAATGATGGGGCTGGACAAGCAATTAGAAATACCTCCATTTGTAGCACACCCTTTTGGTGTAAATAGAGTGTTTCTTCCATGTATTTATTTAAATATTTCTAAATAGGGTGCTACTCAATGAAATAAGTAACTGCTATTTCACAGCAAGGCCAAGCTGATTCATTTGTTCATGGAATTCCTGCCATATCCCTACTGTTCTTTAACACAGTGCCTGAAAAAAGATATCTGGTACTTGGTTTCCAAGTGCTTCCGTATCCAATAATTCACAATGTCTGTGTGTATTACAAGAAACAAGATGTAAATCATTGGTCACATATCCTTCTAGAACTTTTTAAACAACGTTGAGCCTTGTTGTATCATAACAGTGCTGTACTTGGGGCCCACAGTAACCCTACACATTATGGATAGTGTGTCATGGTAGGAATGTTGTCAGTTTTTAGTCCAACCCCCTCAATGTGAATAACGGGGAGGCAGAGAGCGTCTATGTAAAAAGATGGTCAACTAAACCATCACAGAAAAAGGCACTCGCATATTTTTTCTTTTTTTAAATACAATATACTGTAGTAATACGTTCTGCCAGGCATACACATTGTATTATTGTAACTTTATAACACACAATATTTAGCAAATACAATTATAAGTGTAATTAAATGTAAAAAGCAAGCTTGTAATACTCCCTTTGTTAAGGGAAGTTTAACCATATGCCAAACACAATAATT
>NW_024472804.1:0-14322 GCF_017654505.1 Polyodon spathula | reverse complement strand
AAGGAAAGCCTATCAAATAGAAAGACAGTATCAAAATGGCAGTGTTATATATTTGCGTTAAGGAATCCAACCCTATCTACAACAACTAAAATCAGGTTAACGTTAGAAGTCTATTGAGATTGCACATTCATTTCAATGTACTTCATTCATTTTATCGAGATATGACTGAGCTAATGGAATTATAGGACGTTCCTCCGTTGCAGCTTGACGCGTAAGCTTCTTGGCCATTAGCTTCCAGGATAACTTTGAAAACAGCGGATGATTTCATGAGGAAGTCGGCTGCATCTCTGCGGCCCAGTTCTCTCAGCTTTGTAATGAGAATCCCGATGGTGCTTCCAGGACTGCCACTCCACTCCTGTATAAGAGCAGACGTTGGGCTGGGATGGAATGCAACCTCTTTCAGTATTCCATTGTTCGTGCTGTATTTAGCAACAAGATCAGTAAGACCCAAGTTCATGGCCAAGAGGCACCAATCTTTGCCCATTGCATCTGGTGGGTCCAAAAGGCGACTAAGTTTTCTCCTAGTCAAAAGACACAGCTCTGATATGTGTATATCCATGCCGAGATTTCCTTGATAGTAAACATCCGTGCACCCAAAAGTCAGAATGCTATTAAAGCTCTCTTTGTAACCCCCCATTGTGTTTACAAGGGATGCTTCTTTTTGTGTCTGAGCCCTGAAAAAGTCTCTAGGTTGATAAATCATTATTGGCTCATGATGTTCCCTTAGCTGCTGGGGGCTGAGGTAATATTTCACAGTAAGAAGACCTGGCAAAGTTGTTGCTATCAGGTTATCAATAATGCTGCATATTAAATCCAAAAGCATGTAACACTTAATCTTTTCTGTGTCCAGTCCTCTCACCTGGACCTCAATACCTTGTCCATGGTTGACCAGCAAGATCATGACGTCTGCCCCTCCATGTGATAGCTTTATTCCATTTGTCCATAATCGAATATCATCTCCATCTGGCTTCTGGTGGCTCCACCGGCACAGATTCACTTGCAGTTTATGAAAGATGCCACATGGAAAAGGGGTAAGATGCTCCACAGGGACAATACGAACTCCTCCATAGACCAAAACTTCATCTTCATCATCATCATCCCCCGTCCAGGATCTGTTCAGGCCGTTTGTTTTGATCAGAGCAGGAATATCAATCATTGTTGGATTACTTAAATCCCTGGCACAGATATCCATAGCATCCAAAATCTGGATCAGTTCATCCACATCGCTGTCCGACACCAGGCTCTGGACCTCCTCTATTCTGTAGCGTCCTCTGTAATGGTGTATGGCTTTTGGGTTCTCAATGGAGAGGATTTTCCCGAGCACACTGGTGCAAAGCCACCGAGGATCCAGGAGAACCACGTCTTGGATGGTCTCACTTTGCATTACATTAATCTGTTTAAAAATAAATAATGTCAAGGTCAGCCATCACATTAACAGTAATACACTAATGCCATCAAAAAAACGGATATACATGAACGTTTGTATTGTGAATCTCTACCTTGTCCCAGTATAACATGCATTTTACTTATTTATGTAGAAAAATAAAATAAAAACATGCTTATCAAGCTGGGCATTGCAGGCTAAAATAGTTAATAACTGGCAGTGTTGTGCTTATAAAAACAGACAAAGTTATGATATTTGGTGTGCCTTGTTTCTTGGGTCAGTTACCCAGAAAACCAGACGGCTTTAACTGTCCACTTTTTAGTCAATTGTACATGATATCATAGCATTCTTTTTTTTTTTTTTTTTATAATCCCATTTACCGTAGTTACAGTGATGTCTTTACTTTTAATTGCAGTTACGCTCCTTTTGGGTACGACAAGCCATTGACATAACAGGCTATTAGTTATTGGCCACATTCATGCTGGTCGCTTTACTTGATAACAAGTGTGGTAAGTTGACCGTGAATGTTTGAAGCTTTTTCAACTCACAGAGCACCTTACTTCCAAAGACCCTACTGGGCTTATGACAGCGTAGGTCTCACACTCAGTAAGGAACTCTATTGGGACGCGTACGCGGGAGGGAGAGATTCGGACCAGTCCCTCGTCATAACTGATCGGGCGTAACATTGAGTAAACCTCACCAAGTCCCTCCCTTTCTCTAGTGCTTTAGCTGGGAAAGATAGAATCAACCGCCTATCTACGGAACCGTTGGTCACACCGGTAACATACGAAGTGTGGTGAGGGTACTCGCCATGTGCCTCTTTTAGTCCGGTCCTGGCCCGGGGCCCGTTACTAACAGCACCTCTAATGCAGCATCTGAGTGGCCAGCCATGGAGCTTGCCAAGTCAGACAAGGTGGACAAGGTGGTAGCCTGACCCATCAAGTCTACAACTCTGGGTCTGGCCCCTGAGTGGCCGCATTTAAGCCATCTGAGCCTATGAAGTAGGGTCATTGACACCCTGTAAAATGCCAGAGCAGCGTCCAAGCATTCACAGTACGGGTACAAGTGGGTTGACGTTCAGACGTGGTGTGGTTTTGACCCCACAACCTGTTTGACCTCTTGGGGTGTTGACTGACTGGAATAGATTGAATGATAGCGTTGACAGATTCGAACGTTCAGTCTTGCACTTACATTCAGAGGGGTCTCGTTGCAGGAACATGTAATACAGCGTTAGTGTAACATTTCCTAGGGACTTTTGTCGATGGACACTTCCGTACATTAAGAACAATCAGAGAGATTGAGCCCTTGCATTCATGCTCAGCTGGATTCATTTGTATCACTTTTTTTCTGACTTTATGTGAACGAAAAGGAACACATTTGCCCGTTTTCCTATTGGAAATAGTGATATTTTGAAATATCACTGTCCTGGTCACAAAAGCAAGTTTGTGGGGAATAATAGCCATTTACTATACTTTTGAGGCATAAGCAATTAGGAAATAAAACTTACTACCCAAGAACAAATGGTGTTTAAACAACCATACCTTTATCACTAAAAACCTTTATAGGTCTGGTTCCCTGAAATAGAAATGTAACCATGAACCTTTAAGGCTACTGTGCCCATGACTGTGGCAGTCTTAACACTAGAACTACCGGAGCGGTCTTTTTGGTGCATCACGTTTTTTAAGTGCATTTTTCTCCACTGATTTGGCAGCTCGGCAGCTGTTTGTTTTTTTACTTTTCCTATATATTTATATATATATATATATAATATATAGTGAAAGATCCTTGCAACTCTCACTGTTCGTTGCCCCTTTAAAAGCAGACCCAGGACACAGAAATTGATTTTTAAAGCGCTTACACGCACTTTTAATAAACACCAAATCAAAAATAAACAGAACAGAAACAAACACCTAGCTCTCTCCTGGAGCTCTAACTAAATATTAATATGTCCCTGACTATGTCCCGTGACGTGGATCGATGAGAGACCTCGAATTGCGTTGTACTTGGTAAACAACCGCCATAACACAGGATGGCTAATTACACACAATGAACTTACTTTTGCGATTTGTGCCTGGTGTGTACTCGTAGATGAGAACGCATGTCGCGGCTAGGAGATGAAGCCTCGCTCTCTCTCTCTCTCTCTCTCTCTCTCTCTCTCTCTCCTCTCTCTCTCTCCGTTCTCACACTCACACACTCACACACACACACACACACACACACACACACACACACCACACACCACACACACCACACTAACACACAGTTGTGTAGTCCCCGTAGAGGTGTGTCTCGCCCGAGAGGGAGTCGTGGGGATCTCTGACCGACGGAGGGAATCCCTTATGGGACTGCGCCGAGGTTAAATGTTACCTTGGTACCACGTAGTCGCAGCTTTTTTGTTAATGTTTGTTAAATTGTGTTATCGGGCAAGCCCGTTCACCCACTAATGTTACTTCTCACAGAATCCCTAAAAGGGAGGATTTTTTAAACCCCCTCCCCTCTCTCTCTCTATCTCTCTTCTCTCTCTCTCTCTCTCTCTCTCTCTCCTTATATATATAAGTATACGATATACGGATATACGATATATATAGATAATCTCTATATATTATATATATATATATATATATATAATATAATATATATATATATATATATATAAATACACAGCTCTGGGAAAAAATTATTGAGACCACTGCAAAATTATCAGTTTCTCTGGTTTTACTATTTATAGGTATGTGTTTGGGTAAAATTAACATTTTTGTTTTATTCTATAAACTACTGACAACATTTCTCCCAAATTCCAAATAAAAAATATTGTCATTTAGAGCATTTATTTGCAGAAAATGACAACTGGTCAAAATAACAAAAAAAAGATGCAGTGTTGTCAGACCTCAAATAATGCAAAGAAAATAAGTTCATATTCATTTTTAAACAACACAATACTAATGTTTTAACTTAGGAAGAGTTCAGAAATCAATATTTGGTGGAATAACCCTGATTTTCAAGCACAGCTTTCATGCATCTTGGCATGCTCTCCACCAGTCTTTCACATTGATGTTGGGTGACTTTATGCCACTCCTGGCGCAAAAATTCAAGCAGCTTGGCTTTGTTTGATGGCTTGTGACCATCCATCTTCCTCTTGATCACATTCCAGAGGTTTTCAATGGGGTTCAGGTCTGGAGATTGGGCTGGCCATGACAGGGTCTTGATCTGGTGGTCCTCCATCCACACCTTGATTGACCTGGCTGTGTGGCATGGAGCATTGTCCTGCTGGAAAAAACAATCCTCAGAGTTGGGGAACATTGTCAGAGCAGAAGGAAGCAAGTTTTCCTTTACAGTATATCGTACAGTATAATTGTAAATCTCGAAAAAGTACTCACTTCTAAATCTTTTGTAGTCATTTTTGTATTACTTTAGTATAAATACATGTTAATTTGGATTCATATGTTGTTTTTTTCTGACTTTATGTGAACGAAAAGACACACATTTGCCCAGTTTTCTCATTGGAAATAGTGATATTTTGAAATATTACCTGTCCTGGTCACAAAAGCAAAGTTTGTGGGGAATAATAGCCATTTTCTATACTTTTGAGGCATAAGCAATTAGGAAATAACACTTACTACCCAGGAACAAAAAAAAAAAAAAAAAAAAAAAAAAAAAAATTGTAAAACAATGTGTCCCCATGTATATTCACGGCCCTCTGTTCTGCCTAAATAAATGTTTTGTTTTTTTCTACTTCTGACTTTTAAAACCTGCCTCAAACATGCTGTAATCTGATTAGTTGGCAGATGAAAAAGTTAGTCCAAAACTAAAAATGTTTCTAAATTAGTAAAAACCCAGTAAGTCAGGGCAAACATGAAATAGTAATCCATTAAAGGTAAACATACTACCATATGTAATTATATAAAAATAAATAAAAGTAAATTATAGTATACACAAGATATTTTCTGTTGCAAATCTTTAACAATGACTAGTTTTCACCTATAGTACAGCCCTAGTGGTTATTTCATATTTGTGGCATTATAGGCTTTCTCACAAAGGTAAAATATGCATTATTAAACAAAATATTCATGAATGCAGAACAGTAATACATGATAATTAAGAACACATATCATGGGATAAAAACAGATCAAAATAAAAATAGCCTGTACTATTCCTCTTAATAATAGTTACTGTACATAAATGAAGTTTCATATGGCAAAGTATCCAATCTCCACCATGGTACCTAAAGCAATAAACTGTTAAACATTAGTGGAACAGTAGAAACATTTATCCCAATTGCTCCCTTAACCAAACTAGAAGACTGTCCCTCAGTATTTTCCACCAGTATCAACTGCTGGGGGTGGTTCACTGATATCCAAACATCAGCTTATCAAACTTTTTCTCAAGAATATTTTGTATAAAAGGGCTTCTACTATAAATCAATTATAATATGTGTTGTTGGATTGCAGACAGCACCGTTGGAAGAAGAGGGGAATTGCCATTATCCCAACAAAGTTTGGAATCAGTTTTACAGTGAGCTTCTTGAATCAGGTTTGTGTTTTTCTGAATATGACCTGTAATCTTCCAGTTCAGTTTTTGACATCATTAAAAACTTCCAATTGAAGATTTAACACTTTACTGCTGCTTTTTTAACCTGATTGTTTAATTTGAAACATGTAACTGATTCGAATTACTTTTAAAACATAAACAGTTACCCTATTTTTGTCTGGTAATAAGGGTTAGAAGCACACACCTCGAGGGAGGCCAAGGGAGAAGCACATTGACATCATACTGTACAACAATTATTAAAGGGTTGACCTTGTTTTCTATGCTTTAATTGTCTAATAAAGTGCTTTCCAAAGACTGTCTTATATTTTCACTGCTGTCGTTTCTTGTAAAGTTTGTCTGAGGAAACAAATTTTTTTTGCAAATTGTAAATACATCATATATTTATCTTTAATTTAATGTAAAAACTAAATCTTCGGAAACTATTAGAGATTTCCTTGGAAGAAAGGGTACAGTGGCTCTCAAAAGTATTCACCCGCCTTGGACTTTTCCATATTTTATTGTGTTACAACATGGAATCAAAATGGATTTAATTAGGAGTTTTTGTCACTGTTCAACACAAAAAAGTCCATAATGTCAAAGTGAAAAATAAAATCTACAAATTGTTCTAAATTAATTACAAATATAAAACAGAAAATAACTGATTGCATAAGTATTCACCCCCTTTGCTATGACACACCTAAATAAGCTCTGGTGCAACCAATTAAGGTGTTTCACATGATTTCAGGTTAAATACACCTGTCTCTGGGAGGTCCCACAGTTGGTTAGTACATTTCCTAACAAAAACTACATCATGAAGACCAAGGAACATTCAAAGCAAATCCGGAATAAGGTTCTTCAAAAGCACCAATCAGGGGTAGGATATAAGAACATTTCCAAGGCATTGAATATCCCCCGGAGCACAGTAAAGTCCATTATTAAGAAATGGAGAGAATATAACTGTGAATCTGTCTAGAACAGGCCATCCTCAAAAACTGAGTATCTGGGGGAGAAGGGCACTAGTCAGGGAGGCCACCAAGAGGCCTATGGCAACTCTAAAGGAGTTACAGTCTTCCACGGCTGAGCTGGGAGACACTGTGTATACGGCAACAATAGCTCAGGTGCTTCACAAAACTTTCCTTTATGGGTGTAACAAAAAGAAAGCCATTGTTGAAAGAAAACTCAACATCAAATCTCGGCTAGAGTTTGTCAGAAGGCACGTGGGAGACTCTGAGACCAAGTGGAAGAAGATTCTGTGGTCTGATAACTTTTTTGCCTCAACGCTAAGCGCTATATTTGGCGCAAGCCTAACACCGCACATCATCCTGAGAACACCATGCCTACTGTGAAGCATGGTGGTGGCAGCATCATGCTATGGGGATGCTTCTCAACATCAGGGCCTGGAAAGCTCGTGAAGATAGAGGGCAAAATGCATGCAAAGTACAGAGAAATCCTGGAGGAAAACCTGCTGAAGTCTGCAAGAGACCTGGGACTTGGGAGAAGATTCATCTTCCAGCAGGACAATGACCCCAAACATACAGCCAAAGCCACACTGGAGTGGCTTAAAAACAAAAAGGTCAATGTCCTGGAGTGGCCCAGTCAAAGCCCGAACCTCAATCCAATTGAGAATATGTGGAAAGAGTTGAAAATTGCTGTTCACCAAAGGTCCCCATCCAGCTTGAGCAATTTTGCAAAGAAGAATGGGCAAAAATTGTAGTGTCCAGATGTGCAAAGCTGGTAGAGACTTATCCAAATAGACTCATGGCTGTAATTGCTGCCAAAGGTGCCTCTACCAAATATTGACTCAAGGGGGTGAATACTTATGCAATTAATTATTTTCTGTTTTGTATTTGTAATTAATTTAGAACAATTTGTAGATTTTATTTTTCACTTTGACATTATGGACTTTTTTGTGCTGATCAGTGGCAAAAACTCCTAATTAAATCCATTTTGATTCCATGTTGTAACACAATAAAATGTGGAAAAGTCCAAGGGGGGGGTGAATACTTTTGAGAGCTACTGTATGTATGTATCTTATAAAGGAGTTCATCTTTGAATGTACACGTGTGAAGAAAGCTTTCCATGTTACAGGCAGGAGCACTGATTCACATTTACACTGATGGCTCGGTTCTCCTCACACATGGTGGCACTGAAATGGGGCAGGGACTTCATACCAAGATGGCTCAGGTATGGAAAACAGTTTATTATTTGTCTATTTCAGGAACAAGTAGTTCTAAATGCATCCCTATATATCCTACTGCCCAAACCTGTACAAACATAATTCAAATGTATTCCTTCCCACTCAAAAATTATTATTATTTTTTTTTTTTACCACATAAGCAGAACAATAATTAGCAATGAAGTCCTGACAAGTTATCTTAGAAGCTATCTAGCTACCAATTATTTTTATTAAATCACAAGGCCTCAAACATCTCTGCAGCTGTAGTGACTTGTTTGTCATGCAGCTCTGTCTGCCCGTCAAATTTCAATTGCACCTTTACTAAGGCTAACCATTTATTTCTCTTAAATTAATTTCTTCATCGTAAAACAGTTTTTGCTAGTTAAAGACCAACTGGAACAAGTTAATTAAAAATGATTCATAAGATAACCTGGGATGTTCTTGGACAGTTACTATACCTTTCAAAGAATACACCTTTACATAAAGTTATAATAATGTTTTACAGTGTATTCTCAACATCACAAACTATCTTTTGTCCTATAAAAGCGATAAATAGAGAAATGAACCTGGGGCTGTTCTGAATCACAATATAAAAAAGCAGCTCTAGAGAAGGTGCTTTTTTACAACATTTAGGGCTTTATGTTGAAAGTAAGGGACACAATAATAAATCTTTCTTCCTAGTATTATATTAACAAGTTTTTGTGCTTCATAATATGACCCAAGTCTAGTTCCATAAAAATTTCAGCAAGAATGTCGTTTTTGACCTGGATAACCCGCAAGTGGTCTTGGATAATACAGTATATTTTTTTTAATATATCAAATAAAGATCAGGTGTAACATTTTTTGGGTGCGGTGTAAATACCAATAATATAAATGTTTTCCTGCAGGTTGCCAGTAAGGTCTTACAGATCCCCATCTCTAAGATACACATCAGTGAGACGAGCACCAACACAGTCCCCAACACATCTCCAACAGCAGCTTCAGTCAGCTCTGATCTCAATGGGATGGCAATCTATGTAAGAAATGTATTTTGTGATGATGTGTTATTTCACTCATTATGTGAAATAAACCATTATGGGTAAACTGCTGCATCCTGGTATCTGAAGGCCTCATGCACCTGACTGCAGCTAAACTATTGCGGTGAGCTGTAACTAAAATAAATGACTAGGTACCAGGAATCTGCATCAACTTTTCCTCTTTAGCTCTAAGGAACCAAAAAATCTTCAACAGAAGAAAGGGGGGAGGGCAGTGATAGCATTGCAGGTGCTAATTAGTATTAAGATGGATAATAGTGCTCCTTTTAAGGGCCTTTGTGACTGCACCTGTGCTATAATATATTTGAGTTTATTGTACATTAATTAATTCTACTGTCTAGGCAATCTGCAACTGATATTCTTCCTACTCAGACCTGAGTCTGTCTCTCTCTCGATTCCTTACAGAATGCCTGTCAAATTTTATTGAAACGTCTTGAGCCTTACAGGGACCAGAACCCCAAGGGATCTTGGGAAGCTTGGGTAAGTGCTTCTTCCACAGTTTGTAATGAACGTCAGGAGCCCACAGGGTTTCCAAATACTTTTTCAAATTCCAGTTGACAATAGATTAACAAATCTGGAAGACTGGAACAAGGCAGGTGTAGTAGGTGTAACAATTTTTAAACAACTAAAAGATTTCTCTATATAAAAATACATGGTACGTATTTAATTGTTCAGTATCTATATCTCAATAACCGTTTGCTGCTTTTCCTATGACTTCATGTGACTTTATGAACAGAAAAAAAACATTAGAAAAGATTAAAAACTAACCTGTTTTTATCCTTTATTGCTTTGCATACAACAAATTTCATTAATCTTCCTTGGCCAGCTCAATCCCCAGATCTCAATCCAGTTGAGCATCTGTGAAATAAATTTGAATGCATGTGGAGCCATAATCCTCTACAACCTCACTCCATGCCAACTGCAGGTAGTCATTGCAGCAAAATGCATAAAGTGGTCAGTGGATGTAATGGTACTGACATCTAATTGAGTCAACTATTTAAGGCTATTTTCGGTTATCACTTGCCCTTTTTCCCTGAAACTCTTCATAGCCGTTTTTATGATGTGCTATTCTGTCCACACTATGGGGATGGCTTGGGGTAGTTTTTAGTCAATGTAGAGTGGTGTATTTTAGTGCTGAACATGCAATGGGGAAACCAATAATGCATTACAACATGTGTGCATATAAAGCATATAACATGGTTAATTTACTATAAGCTGTGGTAAAACTGTGTATGATGCCTTAGCTCATTCATCACCCAAGTAATGTTAACATTCATAAATAGCCGTGGGCTTCAACATTACACCCCAGCATGTTTTGGCCGTACACGTGATTTTATGTGGTGGGGGATATGTATGTTACTAGAATACTCTTCTCGTTCTTATTTTGTAAAATTCTGTGGACTTTTTAACTTTCAGGTGAAAGCTGCCTATTTGGACAGTGTGAGTTTGTCAGCAACAGGATATTACAAGTAAGTTTGTTATTTTAACTCCATATGAAGGCCTTATTTATACGTCCACAAAACAATTTTTTTTTTTAAAGCATACATCATTTAAAAAAGTATTTTGATTTTAAAATTTACCAGTAATGCAGTGGGAAGTTCTTCTATTACGACCATCAGAAACACAGAGTAAAATTGACCTAGTAGATCTGATATTAATAGCATACTTGCTGGTTTTGATAACAGTGTGCAGTTATATTTCATATTCTGGAGGTGTGTTTTAATTTAGGATTTTTTTCTTTTTTATTGAGGACCCCTGGTATCAATTATGACTTTGAGAAGAATGAAGGAAACCCGTTCCATTATTTTAGTTATGGAGTGGCCTGCTCTGAAACTGAAATTGACTGTTTAACTGGTGACCATAAGGTAAGTGTTAAACAGACTGAAAGAATGTAGAACTTTTATTTACGTTGGTAATTAAGTTTTGGGTGCTGTTAATTGAGACTCGTTTTTGGATCCAGTTTTCAACTGAGTTGCTGAATTAATCTGATGGTAATTTGAATAAATATCTTTGGGAGACATCACATTATCAAAACACAGTCAACAATGCAAAGTACATTTATAAGATGCTAATCTATAATCAAGACCATTCTTTGTCAGTTTTTTAGATTTAGTTGGAAAAGCAATGCTTAGTTGTAGTACCCGAGTCTTTTTGTAATACAATGTGTGTGAAGACACAGATAACAAGGTTTAGTATTTTTTACTTTTTTCTCCAGAACCTCTGTACTTGGATAGTAATGGATGTTGGCCTCAGTCTCAATCCAGCCATAGATATTGGGCAGGTATGGAATTTAATTTTTATTCTACTGTAACATTGCAGGGCTTGGGTTTTGTAAAGTATAATTGAATATAGAATTTATTTGTAAGTCATGTTTTAAACAATTTTGCAATACCCTTCTCTTTATAACAAATACAACTAAAAAGAGAAATAGATTTTTTGTTTCAAACTCCAGCTATTGCGAACACTGGTTGATCCTTGTGATTGGTTTTCACCTGGTCACGCTGGTTGAAAGATTGTAAGCCGACTAAAGGGCTGGTTTAAAAAAGTAAAAAAAGTACATTCTCTTTATTGCCTCATTACTGTAAACTAGCTGGATACCCGGTAAGAAACTAGTTAATGTACATTCTAGTTCCCAGCAACAGCTTGCCAGTAGTTGCTGGTATTTTCAGCAGGGAGATACCTGGAGGAATACAATAATGGAACTTTGATATTTGGGTTCTTGTGGTGTTCTAAGATTGAAGGTGCATTCATGCAAGGAGTTGGTCTGTTCACCCTGGAGGAGCTGCGCTATTCTCCAGATGGGAATTTGTACACAAGAGGGCCTGGTATGTACAAGATTCCTGGGTTCGGTGACATCCCCACTGAGTTCAATGTGTCGCTCCTCCGAGAGGCACCCAACAGCAAAGCCATTTACTCTTCCAAGGTAAGGGACTTTCAAGGCTTTTCTCAAACTTAACTCCAACCAGTTTCTCTGAAAAAAACAGACTTTAGAGTAATACGAAGCAAGAATAGGTAATATTGTTCTGGACTTAGAAATGCCTAGAAAGACACTTTTTTTCTCACAAACTGAGGAAACTAATGAAACTCCAAGCACTATGGACCAACCAGGCATTTACCTTTTGATGGTCTAAGTTCAAGAAAGACTTTACTTCCCTGCATCTCTGCATTAGCTTAATCACAGAGGGATAGATAGAAATCAACATGTAAGCTTTTAGACAGATTAACTGATACCCCAGAAAGGCTTAATTGTAAAGACTTGCTGCAGCTGTATTTTGCTTTTATCTTGAAATTTGGTCATCCATTTGTGCAAGAACGTGGTATAAATATTTGATAGTCTTATAATGTGATTGGTTGGGAGAATGAATGCAATGTGTTTACCCAAATGCATATCATGGTGACCTGCTCTTTCACTGCACTGCTACCTGGAATTGAAGCCAGCCACTTGAAACATTGTAAATTATATAATGTAATGGTAAATTATGAGACTGTTGTGGTTTTTATTTTTTTAGTACTGCATGTCAGCTCTGAGTGGGTTTAAACTTGTTTAACTTCATTGCAGGCTGTCGGGGAACCACCGCTTTTCCTTGCCTCGTCTGTGTTTTTCGCCATTAAAGATGCCATCTATGCTGCTAGGACCGAATCAGGCCTGAGAGGCCCATTCCAACTGGACAGTCCTGCTACTCCAGAGAGAATACGCACTGCTTGTGCTGACAACTTCACCAAGCTGGTTAGTGCTTCTCTTTTGTGACACAGCAGATTATTTGGGGGGGGGATGGGGAATGGGGAGTGAGTAAGTACCTATACTGTGTAAAATGTATTTATTAACAATGATGTTCACCACTACTATTTATCCAAAACTATTAAACACTTAAAAATGTTCAACATAATAATTGTAATGACAAACAGTTTGACTCGAAGTCTTTCTCCATGTCCTCAACTCAAGACAAAACTGACCTTCATTTTTTATAGTTTGATTTAAAGTTATAATGCTGTCAAATAAGGGTCCCCGAGTGGCAAATCTGGTAAAAGCAGGGCCGTGTGGTGTGCAGGGTGAGTCTTACAGTCAGGGGCACAGGTTTGCGTCCTGGCTGTACACCAACAGGACTGGCCTTTGTCCTCCAGAGGCTGGTAGCTCACTAATGTCCGCTCTTGAGTTCCTTGGGGTAAAAGAGGAAACTGGCTTGGTCGTGAAATTGGAGGACGTCCCCTGATGCTTCAATTGTCATGACTGTGAGGAGAATTGCAGCAGTGAGGGGAAAACAATATTTGGACATTCTTAATTGGAGAAAAAATCGGGAGTAAAATAATTGTGCTAACTAGATTTGTGAGAACAGTTTCAAAACAAAGTTATGCCTATAGTCCTAATAATATGTTTTAAATTACACCAGCTATAACAAAGAAGAACACATTAAAATAAATTTGTACTTGAAATAGTTTCTTTTAGTTTTACCTAAAGACGAGGTATTTCCTAGTTCAGCAGTATCCTTGTGTTTTGCATCATAAATTGTCTTTTTTTCCTAGTGTCCTCCTGCCGAACCAGGAACCTATACTCCTTGGGATGTTCAAACGTGAAGAGAAGTCTTGAAGCTCAACACAATTAATGCACATGCTCTTGCCAGTATAACATGTCGATATGTGATCATATTAAAAAATAAAAAATAAATAAAACTCCACTAAGAAACTAATTTAAAACATCACAGATTAAGCAGACACTGCTTGAAGCAATGACATGCTTTTTGTTTTGTTTAATGGCAGAAATTACCCGATTTACCTAATATTACTTTAAATATGATTTTATATATTAAAACTATGAAATTGTATTGACCAGGTGTTATGTAATTTTAAGATTTTGTATTATGCCAAAAGCCAATGAAATGGCTACTTTGGAACTAAAAACCAATTATCTATGTTGATTTAAATGATTGCCAAACATGTGTCTGTCAAGTTACTCGTGTGCATTGTAATCAGAGCTGTGGTAAACTCCAGCATGGCGCATTTATCCTGACCAACATAATATACTGTTGATTTAGTTATAAACCTCAGTGTTTTTTTGTTTCCGTGTTTGTGTATTACTAATAATTTTGCTGTTATGGGGTTACACCAGAGTGGTTAAACTGTATGCATATAACTGTTGCCCTGGGGCTTGTGTGACTGAGTTATCAGGTCCCTCAATCTGTTTTATTAAGGTAATAGGACAGAAA
>NW_024472803.1:0-12019 GCF_017654505.1 Polyodon spathula | reverse complement strand
AAAATATCACTATTTCCAATGGGAAAATGGGCAAATGTGTGTCTTTTCGTTGACATAAAGTCAGAAAAAAACAACATATGAATCCAAATTAACATGTATTTATACTAAAGTAATACAAAGATGACTACAAAAGATTTAGAAGTATAGTTTTTCGAGATTTACAATTATACTGTTAATACAGTATAATTGTAAATCTCGAAAAACTGATCAGCAGACCTCATCTTGAATCAATAGCTGTCAGGAAATGCAGTTGTAACCTTAAGGGTATCTCCCATAGATCACGCCCAATCGCTAATCAACCAGCGGGAGTGGGGGGTTATTTTCGCTACTGTTTAGTTTAGTTAATCTTTCATAAGAACATAAGAAAGTTTACAAACGAGAGGAGGCCATTCGGCCCATCTTGCTCGTTTGGTTGTTAGTAGCTTATTGATCCCAAAATCTCATCAAGCAGCTTCTTGAAGGATCCCAGGGTGTCAGCTTCAACAACATTACTGGGGAGTTGATTCCAGACCCTCACAATTCTCTGTGTAAAAAAGTGTCTCCTATTTTCTGTTCTGAATGCCCCTTTTTCTAAACTCCATTTGTGACCCCTGGTCCTTGTTTCTTTTTTCAGGCTGAAAAAGTCCCTTGGGTCGACACTATCAATACCTTTTAGAATTTTGAATGCTTGAATTAGGTCGCCACGTAGTCTTCTTTGTTCAAGACTGAACAGATTCAATTCTTTTAGCCTGTCTGCATATGACATGCCTTTTAAGCCCGGAATAATTCTGGTCACTCTTCTTTGCACTCTTTCTAGAGCAGCAATATCTTTTTTATAGCGAGGTGACCAGAACTGCACACAATATTCAAGATGAGGTCTTACAAGTGCATTGTACAGTTTTAACATTACTTCCCTTGATTTAAATTCAACACTTTTCACAATGTATCCGAGCATCTTGTTAGCCTTTTTTATAGCTTCCCCACATTGCCTAGATGAAGACATTTCTGAGTCAACAAAAACTCCTAGGTCTTTTTCATAGATTCCTTCTCCAATTTCAATATCTCCCATATGATATTTATAATGTACATTTTTATTTCCTGCGTGCAGTACCTTACACTTTTCTCTATTAAATGTCATTTGCCATGTGTCTGCCCAGTTCTGAATCTTGTCTAGATCATTTTGAATGACCTTTGCTGCTGCAACAGTGTTTGCCACTCCTCCTACTTTTGTGTCGTCTGCAAATTTAACAAGTTTGCTTACTATACCAGAATCTAAATCATTAATGTAGATTAGGAATAGCAGAGGACCTAATACTGATCCCTGTGGTACACCGCTGGTTACCACACTCCATTCTGAGGTTTTTCCTCTAATCAGTACTTTCTGTTTTCTACATGTTAACCACTCCCTAATCCATGTACATGTGTTTCCTTGAATCCCAACTGCGTTCAGTTTGAGAATTAATCTTTTGTGCGGGACTTTGTCAAAAGCTTTCTGGAAATCTAAATAAACCATGTCATATGCTTTGCAATTATCCATTATCGATGTTGCATCCTCAAAAAAATCAAGCAAGTTAGTTAGGCACGATCTCCCTTTCCTAAAACCATGTTGACTGTCTCCCAGTACCCTGTTACCATATAGGTAATTTTCCATTTTGGATCTTATTATAGTTTCCATAAGTTTGCATATAATAGAAGTCAGGCTTACTGGTCTGTAGTTACCTGGTTCAGTTTTGTTTCCCTTTTTGTGGATCGGTATTACGTTTGCAATTTTCCAGTCTGTCGGTACCACCCCTGTGTCAAGAGACTGCTGCATGATCTTGGTTAGCGGTTTGTAAATAACTTCTTTCATTTCTTTGAGTACTATTGGGAGGATCTCATCCGGCCCAGGGGATTTGTTTATTTTAAGAGCTCCTAGTCCCTTTAACACTTCTGCCTCAGTTATGCTAAAGTTATTTAAAACTGGATAGGAACTGGATGACATGTGGGGCATGTTGTCAGTATCTTCCTTTGTAAAAACTTGTGAAAAGTAATCATTTAACATATTTGCTATTTTTTTTTCTTCCTCTACGATTTTGCCATTTGTATCTCTTAAACATTTAATCTCCTCTTTGAATGTTCTCTTGCTGTTGTAATATTGGAAAAACATTTTGGAATTGGTTTTAGCTCCCTTAGCAATGTTCATTTCTATTTCTCTCTTGGCCTTTCTAACTTCCTTTTTGACTTGCGTTTGCAGTTCCGTGTACTCTTTCTGCGTACTTTCTTTTTGGTCCTTTTTTAATGCTCTGTAAAGTGCCTTTTTTCGCTGAATATTTTTTTTAATTGATCTATTAAACCATTTTGGCAATTTAGTTTTACATTTAGATTTGTCTACTTTAGGGATGTAATTGTTTTGCGCCTCTAGTACTACATTTTTGAAGAACAACCATCCTTCTTCTGTGGGTGTTTTCTCTATTTTACTCCAATCTACTTCTGTTAGTCTCTGTTTCATACCTTCATAGTTTGCTTTTCTAAAATTGTAAACCTTAACTTTAGTCTTTACTTTTGGGGATTTAAAAAACACTTCAAATGAGACCATGTTGTGGTCTGAGTTTGCCAGTGGTTCTCTGACCTCTGTTTTAGTTATTCTATCTTCGTTATTTGAAAAGACTAAATCAAGGCATGCCTCCCCTCTAGTGGGTGCCTTCACAAATTGTGTTAGGAAGCAGTCATTTGTCATTTCCACCATTTCTATTTCATCCTTCGTGCTACCCACCGGGTTTTCCCATTTTATTTGGGGGAAGTTGAAATCCCCCATTAGTATGGCTTCTCCTTTGCTACACACATTTCTAATGTCATTGTATAACAGATTATTGTGCTCACCGTCTGAATCTGGCGGTCTATAGCATGCTCCTATTATTATGCCCTTTGAATTTTTGTCTGTTATTCTGACCCATATTGATTCGGTTTTATTTTCTTTGTCCAGGTTTAACACCTGGGCTTCAAGACTGTTTCTTATGTATAGCGCTACCCCTCCTCCTCTTCTGTCCTGCCTGTCTTTCCTATACAGTGTATACCCACAAATATTATATTCGTCCCCATCACTCTCAGATAACCACGTTTCTGTAACACCTATCACATCATAGTTACCTGTTAGTGCAGTAGCTTCAAGTTCTAGAATTTTGTTTCTGATACTTCTAGCATTTAGATAAATACATTTAATGGTTGTCTTACCTGAGTTGTTGTTCTTGTTTTGATGCGGTCTCCCTTCTGTTTTTTTGTTGATTTCTCCCCCCTTCCTTTCTAGTTTAAATGCTTCCGAACCTGCTCGAGGATCTTTTCTCCGAGTAGACTAGTTCCCTTGTTATTTAAATGCAGTCCATCCCGTCTATACAGATAGTCCTCGTTGTAGAATGTGGTCCAATGATCAAGATAGGTGAAGCCTTCCCGTGTGCACCACGTCTTCAGCCATGCGTTTTGATTAATTATTTCCAGCTGTCCATATGGTCCTTTGCAAGGTGCGGGTAGTATACCAGAAAATACCACAGTTTTGGTTTTCTCTTTTAATTTCCTTCCTAGCTCTCTGAATTTATTTTGCAGGGATTTTGGTCTGTCTCTTCCAATGTTGTTTGTACCGATGTGGACGACTACTACCGGGTCGTCTCCTGTTCGTTCTAGGAGCCTGTCCACGTTCTCAGTGATGTGCTTGACCGAGGCTCCCGGAAGGCAGCACACTGTTGTAGTAAGGGGGTCCAAACTGCGAACTGAACTTGCTGTGTTTCTCAATATGGAGTCCCCAACAATCATGACCTCCCTTCTTTTTGCTGTCTGGTCACCACTGTCAATGGGGTCCTGGATGTTGTTCCTTTCATTCTCTTGTTGTTGGTTCTGCTCATCAAAATTCTGAAGTGACTCAAATCTGTTGGTTGTTTTGATTTCTGGTGGTTGTGTTTGACGAAGTTTCTTTTTTTCCCTGCTTCTGCCTACCTGAACCCAGCTGTTCTGACCTTCTATCTCCCTGGTGGCTTTCAGTCTGTTAGGGGTGATGCAGACTTCCATGAATTGTGGGTGTGCCAGTTCCTCAAGATCCTGTTGCTGTCTCACTTCCTCCAGCTCCATTTCTAGCATACTTACTAGTTTATGCAAATCCTGGATCGCGCGGCACTTTACGCACACTTGGTTTAGCTCTGCTGGGTTTTCTCGGATTTCCCACATCAAGCAGGTGTCACAGATTACAGGCTTGAAGACCATGTTGAGGTTTTTTTTTTTTTGAAGTTTAGTTTCTTCTGCAGCCGTCAACCTGCTTTCAAACTGCTTCGAAACTGCTCTGTACTTTTCCACGCCTGTACTTCTCGCTTCACTCGCTGTCGCTGGGAAGACTGCCTCGTTTAACTGCGTTGTTCTGCTGTGCTGTCGGCTCCTCCCCTCGCCCGTGTCTCAAAACGGCGCTGAATTTGAATCAGCTGCTCCGAGTTTCAGCTTGTTTGTTATCAGAAAAACACACTGTTTGACTTTGACTGCTGCTGTGTTTCCCCAATGTCCTCTGTTTTCTGATTAAAGCAATTCAAGATGCAATTTCTCCTTTCTGCTTCGAAACTGCTCTGTACTTTTCCACGCCTGTACTTCTCCCACTCGCTGTCGCTTCCACTCGCTGTCGCTGGGAAGACTGCCTCGTTTAACTGCGTTGTTCTGCTGTGCTGTCGGCTCCTCCCCTCGCCCGTGTCTCAAAACGACGCTGAATTTGAATCAGCTGCTCCGAGTTTCAGCTTGTTTGTTATCAGAAAAACACACGCGGCTGTTTGACTTTGAGCTGCTGCTGTGTTTCCCCAATGTCCTCTGTTTTCTGATTAAAGCAATTCAAGATGCAATTTCTCCTTTCTGCTTCGAAACTGCTCTGTACTTTTCCACGCCTGTACTTCTCCCACTCGCTGTCGCTTCCACTCGCTGTCGCTGGGAAGACTGCCTCGTTTAACTGCGTTGTTCTGCTGTGCTGTCGGCTCCTCCCCTCGCCCGTGTCTCAAAACGACGCTGAATTTGAATCAGCTGCTCCGAGTTTCAGCTTGTTTCCTTTCTGTATTATCTTAGTTTAGTTGTTGTACCTTTAATTTTTTTTCCTTTATTTAGTTTTATTTCTAGTAAAACTGTTCCTTTGTATTCACTGGAAACATTGTCCAGTCTGATTACTGCGATAAAGGTTGAGTTCTACATGACAAATTCAAAACAAGGTATTCTATTATTACAATTTAAACTAGTCCAAATACAAATATACCTTGCACACTACAATTCATAAAGTGATATTTGGTTAACATTAGTTCCTAATATTCAAATCGGACCATAGATATTGTGTGCAGTATGTTTTTTGGTTTTATATATTGAAAAAGAGAATTTTGATTATGTAGTGAAAGAAACAGCACCATTTAAAAGCACAATACTGTATATTATAGCCTGTTTCTTGATCTCTTTGTTTATAAATGGCTTTTTTAGTACCCTAAAATGTTCCATTGCTTGACTTTTGTACATATTATATATATATATATATATATATATATATATATATATATTATATATATATATATATATATATATATATATATGCATTTTTTTTTCTTCAAATGTTTGCTTTGATAATTACACAGGAACACTTCCAGCAGGTGAGTCAAAGTACTCGTTCAAGCAAAACAGCAACGAGACCAGCTGGACAGGGGGGTTTCTAGCTCTTAAGAACATAAGAAAGTTTACAAACGAGAGGAGGCCATTCGGCCCATCTTGCTCGTTTGGTTGTTAGTAGCTTATTCATCCCAGAATCTCATCAAGCAGCTTCTTGAAGGATCCCAGGGTGTCAGTTTCAACAACATTACTGGGGAGTTGATTCCAGACCCTCACGATTCTCTATATAAAAAAGTGCCTCTTATTTTCTGTTCTGAATGCCACTTTGTCTAATCTCCATTTGTGACCCCTGGTCCTTGTTTCTTTATTCAGTTCAAAAAAGTCCCTTGGGTCGACACTGTCAATACCTTTTAGAATTTTGAATGCTTGAATTAGGTTGCCGCGTAGTCTTCTTTGTTCAAGACTGAACAGACTCAATTCTTTTAGCCTGTCTGCATATGACATGCCTTTTAAGCCCGAATAATTCTGGTCGCTCTTCTTTGCACTCTTTCTAAAGCAGCAATATCTTTTTTATAGTGAGGTGACCAGAACTAAACACAATATTCAAGATGAGGCCTTACTAGTGCATTGTACAGTTTTAACATTACTTTCCTTGATTTCAATTCAACACTTTTCACAATGTATCCGAGCATCTTGTTAGCCTTTTTTATAGCTTCCCCACATTGCCTAGATGAAGACATTTCTGAGTCAACAAAAACACCTGGTCTTTTTCATAGATTCCTTCTCCAATTTCAGTATCTCCCATATGATATTTATAATGCACTTTTTTATTTCCTGTGTGCAGTACCTTACACTTTTCTCTATTAAATGTCATTTGCCATGTGTCCTATTTTTGTGTCGTCTGCAAATTTAACAAGTTTGCTTACTATACCAGCATCTAAATCATTAATGTAGATTAGGAATAGCAGAGGACCTAATACTGATCCCTGTGGTACACCACTGGTTACCACACTCCATTCTGAGGTTTTAACTCTAATCAGTACTTTCTGTTTTCTACATGTTAACCACTCCCTAATCCATGTACATGTGTTCCTTGAATCCCAACTGCGTTCAGTTTGAGAATTAATCTTTTCTGCGGGACTTTGTCAAAAGCTTTCTGGAAATCTAAATAAACCATGTCATATGCTTTGCAATTATCCATTATCGATGTTGCATCCTCAAAAAAATCAAGCAAGTTAGTTAAACACGATCTCCCTTTCCTAAAACCATGTTGACTGTCTCCCAGGACCCTGTTACCATATAGGTAATTTTCCATTTTGGATCTTATTATAGTTTCCATAAGTTTGCATATAATAGAAGTCAGGCTTACTGGTCTGTAGTTACCTGGTTCACTTTTGTTTCCCTTTTTGTGGATCGGTATTACGTTAGCAATTTCGTCTGTCGGTACCACCCCTGTGTCAAGAGACTGCTGCATGATCTTGGTTAGCGGTTTGTAAATAACTTCTTTCATTTCTTTGAGTATTATTGGGAGGATCTCATCCGGCCCTGGGGATTTGTTTATTTTAAGAGCTCCTAGTCCCTTTAACACTTCTGCCTCAGTTATGCTAAAGTTATTTAAAACTGGATAGGAACTGGATGACATGTGGGGCATGTTGTCCGTATCTTCCTTTGTAAAAACTTGTGAAAAGTAATCATTTAATATATTTGCTATTTTTTTTTACATTTAACCGCATTTGACTTGCGTTTGCATTTCTGTGTACTCTTTCTGTGTACTTTCTTTTTGGTCCCTTTTTAATGCTCTGTAAAGTGCCATTTTTCACTGAATATATTTTTTAATTGATCTATTAAACCATTTTGGCAATTTAGTTTTACATTTAGATTTGTCTACTTTAGAGATGTAATTGTTTTGCGCCTCTAGTACTACATTTTTGAAGAACAACCATCCTTTTTCTGTGGATGTTTTCTCTATTTTACTCCAATCTACTTCTGTTAGTCTCTGTTTCATACCTTCATAGTTTGCTTTTCTAAAATTGTAAACCTTAGCTTTAGTCATTACTTTTGGGGTTTTAAAAAACACTTCAAATGAGACCATGTTGTGGTCTGAGTTTGCTAGTGGTTCTCTGACCTCTGTTTTAGTTATTCTATCTTCGTTATTTGAAAAGACTAAATCAAGGCATGCCTCCCCTCTAGTGGGTGCCTTCACAAATTGTGTTAGGAAGCAGTCATTTGTCATTTCCACCATTTCTATTTCATCCTTCGCGCTACCCACCGGGTTTTCCCATTTTATTTGGGGGAAGTTGAAATCCCCCATTAGTATGGCTTCTCCTTTGCTACACACATTTCTAATGTCATTGTATAACAGATTATTTTGCTCACCGTCTGAATCTGGCGGTCTATAGCATGCTCCTATTATTATGCCTTTTGAATTTTTGTCCGTTATTCTGACCCATATTGATTCGGTTTTATTTTCTTTGTCCAGGTTTAACACCTGGGCTTCAAGACTGTTTCTTATGTATAGCGCTACCCCTCCTCCTCTTCTGTCCTGCCTGTCTTTCCTATACAGTGTATACCCACAAATATTATATTCGTCCCCATCACTCTCAGATAACCACGTTTCTGTAACACCTATCACATCATAGTTACCTGTTAGTGCAGTAGCTTCAAGTTCTAGAATTTTGTTTCTGATACTTCTAGCATTTAGATAAATACATTTAATGGTTGTCTTACCTGAGTTGTTGTTCTTGTTTTGATGCGGTCTCCCTTCTGTTTTTTTGTTGATTTCTCCCCCCTTCCTTTCTAGTTTAAATGCTTCCGAACCTGCTCGAGGATCTTTTCTCCAAGTAGACTAGTTCCCTTGTTATTTAAATGCAGTCCATCCCGTCTATACAGATAGTCCTCGTTGTAGAATGTGGTCCAATGATCAAGATAGGTGAAGCCTTCCCGTGTGCACCACGTCTTCAACCATTCGTTTTGATTAATTATTTCCAGCTGTCCATATGGTCCTTTGCAAGGTGCGGGTAGTATACCAGAAAATACCACAGTTTTGGTTTTCTCTTTTAATTTCCTTCCTAGCTCTCTGAATTTGTTTTGCAGGGATTTTGGTCTGTCTCTTCCAATGTTGTTTGTACCGATGTGGACGACTACTACCGGGTCGTCTCCTGTTCGTTCTAGGAGCCTGTCCACGTTTTCAGTGATGTGCTTGACCGAGGCTCCCGGAAGGCAGCACACTGTTGTAGTAAGGGGGTCCAAACTGCGAACTGAACTTGCTGTGTTTCTCAATATGGAGTCCCCAACAATCATGACCTCCCTTCTTTTTACTGTCTTGTCACCACTGTCAATAGGGTCCTGGATGTTGTTCCTTTCATTCTCTTGTTGTTGGTTCTGCTCATCAAAATTCTGAAGTGACTCAAATCTGTTGGTTGTTTTGATTTCTGGTGTTGTGTTTGACGAAGTTTCTTTTTTTCCCTGCTTCTGCCTACCTGAACCCAGCTGTTCTGACCTTCTATCTCCCTGGTGGCTTTCAGTCTGTTAGGGGTGATGCAGACTTCCATGAATTGTGGGTGTGCCAGTTCCTCAAGATCCTGTTGCTGTCTCACTTCTTCCAGCTCCATTTCTAGCATGCTTACTAGTTTATGCAAATCCTGGATCGCGCTGCACTTTACGCACACTTGGTTTAGCTCCGCTGGGTTTTCTCGGATTTCCCACATCAAGCAGGTGTCACAGATTACTGGCTTGAAGACCATGTTGAGGGTTTTTTTTTTTTTGAAGTTTAGTTTCTTCTGCAGCCGTCAACCTGCTTTCAAACTGCTTCGAAACTGCTCTGTACTTTTCCACGCCTGTACTTCTCCCACTCGCTGTCGCTTCCACTCGCTGTCGCTGGGAAGACTGCCTCGTTTAACTGCGTTGTTCTGCTGTGCTGTCGGCTCCTCCCCTCACCCGTGTCTCAAAACGACGCTGAATTTGAATCAGCTGCTCCGAGTTTCAGCTTGTTTGTTATCAGAAAAAAACACACGGCTGCTGCTGTGTTTCCCCAATGTCCTCTGTTTTCTGATTAAAGCAATTCAAGATGCAATTTCTCCTTTCTGCTTCGAAACTGCTCTGTACTTTTCCACGCTGTACTTCTCCCACTCGCTGTCGCTTCCACTCGCTGTCGCTGGGAAGACTGCCTCGTTTAACTGCGTTGTTCTGCTGTGCTGTCGGCTCCTCCCCTCGCCCGTGTCTCAAAACGACGCTGAATTTGAATCAGCTGCTCCGAGTTTCAGCTTGTTTGTTATCAGAAAAACACACGCGGCTGTTTGACTTTGAGCTGCTGCTGTGTTTCCCCAATGTCCTCTGTTTTCTGATTAAAGCAATTCAAGATGCAATTTCTCCTTTCTGCTTCGAAACTGCTCTGTACTTTTCCACGCCTGTACTTCTCCCACTCGCTGTCGCTTCCACTCGCTGTCGCTGGGAAGACTGCCTCGTTTAACTGCGTTGTTCTGCTGTGCTGTCGGCTCCTCCCCTCGCCCGTGTCTCAAAACGACGCTGAATTTGAATCAGCTGCTCCGAGTTTCAGCTTGTTTCCTTTCTGTATTATCTTAGTTTAGTTGTTGTACCTTTAATTTTCCTTTATTTAGTTTTATTTCTAGTAAAACTGTTCCTTTGTATTCACTGGAAACATTGTCTAGTCTGATTACTTCGATAAAGGTTGAGTTCTACATGATTTGAATTCAAAACAAGGTATTCTATTATTACAATTTAAACTAGTCCAAATACAAATATACCTTGCACACTACAATTCATAAAGTGATATTTGGTTAACATTAGTTCCTAATATTCAAATCGGACCATAGATATTGTGTGCAGTATGTTTTTTGGTTTTATATATTGAAAAAGAGAATTTTGATTATGTAGTGAAAGAAACAGCACCATTTAAAAGCACAATACTGTATATTATAGCCTGTTTCTTGATCTCTTTGTTTATAAATGGCTTTTTTAGTACCCTAAAATGTTCCATTGCTTGACTTTTGTGCACTGAAATTTATAAATTATATATATAGATATATATATATATATGATAATATATATATATAATATATAATATAATATATATATATATATGCACGATTTTTTTTTCTTCAAATGTTTGCTTTGATAATTACACAGGAACACTTCCAGCAGGTGAGTCAAAGTACTCGTTCAAGCAAAACAGCAACGAGACCAGCTGGACAGGGGGGTTTCTAGCTCTTAAGAACATAAGAAAGTTTACAAACGAGAGGAGGCCATTCGGCCCATCTTGCTCGTTTGGTTGTTAGTAGCTTATTCATCCCAGAATCTCATCAAGCAGCTTCTTGAAGGATCCCAGGGTGTCAGTTTCAACAACATTACTGGGGAGTTGATTCCAGACCCTCACGATTCTCTATGTAAAAAAGTGCCTCCTATTTTCTGTTCTGAATGCCCCTTTGTCTAATCTCCATTTGTGACCCCTGGTCCTTGTTTCTTTTTTCAGGCTGAAAAAGTCCCTTGGGTCGACACTGTCAATACCTTTTAGAATTTTGAATGCTTGAATTAGGTTGCCGCGTAGTCTTCTTTGTTCAAGACTGAACAGATTCAATTCTTTTAGCCTGTCTGCATATGACATGCCTTTTAAGCCCGGAATAATTCTGGTCGCTCTTCTTTGCACTCTTTCTAGAGCAGCAATATCTTTTTTATAGTGAGGTGACCAGAACTGAACACAATATTCAAGATGAGGCCTTACTAATGCATTGTACAGTTTTAACATTACTTCCCTTGATTTAAATTCAACACTTTTCACAATGTATCCGAGCATCTTGTTGGCCTTTTTTATAGCTTCCCCACATTGCCTAGATGAAGACATTTCTGAGTCAACATAAACTCCTAGGTCTTTTTCATAGATTCCTTCTTCAATTTCAGTATCTCCCATATGATATTTATAATGCACATTTTTTTTTATTTCCTGCGTGCAGTACCTTACACTTTTCTCTATTAAATGTCATTTGCCATGTGTCCCTGGTCCACTCGTATTTTTGTGTTGTCTTCAAATTTAACAAGTTTGCTTACTACACAAGAATCTAAATCATTAATGTAGATTAGGAATAGCAGAGGACCTAATACTGATCCCTGTGGTACACCATTTGTTACCACACTCCATTCTGAGGTTTTACCTCTAATCAGTACTTTCTCTGTTTTCTACATGTTAACCACTCCCTAATCCATGTACATGTGTTTCCTTGAATCCCAACTGCGTTTCAGTTTGAGAATTAATCTTTTGTGCGGGACTTTGTCAAAAGCTTTCTGGAAATCCTAAATAAACCATGTCATATGCTTTTGCAATTATCCATTATCGATTTTGCAGTCGTATCCTCAAAAAAAATCAAGCAAGTTAGTTAGGCACGATCTCCCTTTTCCTAAAACCATGTTGACTGTCTCCCAGGACCCTGTTACCATATAGTGAATT
>NW_024472802.1:0-15379 GCF_017654505.1 Polyodon spathula | reverse complement strand
ACAGAGTCACCAAGCAATCATCAAAACACAGTCACCAAGCAATCATCAAAACACAGAGTCACCAAGCAATCACCAAAACACAGAGCAATCACCAAGCACCAAGCAATCACCAAAACACACCAAGCAATCACCAAGCAATCATCAAAACACAGTCACCAAGCAATCATCAAAACACAGAGTCACCAAGCAATCACCAAAACACAGTCACCAAGCAATCACCAAAACACAGAGTCACCAAGCAATCACCAAAGCGAGTCACCAAGCAATCACACAGAGTCACCAAGCAATCACCAAAACACAGAGTCACCAAGCAATCATCAAAACACAGTCACCAAGCAATCATCAAAACACAAGTCACCAAGCAATCACCAAAACACAGAGTCACCAAGCAATCATCAAAACACAGTCACCAAGCAATCACAAAACAAGCAATCAGTCAAAACACACAGAGTCACCAAGCAATCAACAAAACAATCATCAAAACACAGAGTCACCAAGCAATCAAAACACACCAAAACACAGAGTCACCAAGCAATCACCAAGCAAAACACAGAGTCACCAAGCAATCATCAAAACAAAACACAATCACCAAAACACAGAGTCACCAAGCAATCATCAAAACACAGAGTCACCAAGCAATCACCAAAACACAGAGTCACCAAGCAATCACCAAAACACAGACACCAAGCAATCAACAAAACACAGAGTCACCAAGCAATCACCAAAACACAGAGTCACCAAGCAATCATCAAAACACAGAGTCACCAAGCAATCATCAAAACACAGAGTCACCAAGCAATCATCAAAACACAGAGTCACCAAGCAATCACCAAAACACACAGAGTCACCAAGCAATCACCAAAACACAGTCACCAAGCAATCATCAAAACAGAGAGTCACCAAGCGATCATCAAAACACAGAGTCACCAAGCAATCACCAAAACAAAGTCACCAAGCAATCACCAAAACACAGAGTCACCAAGCAATCATCAAAACACAGAGTCACCAAGCAATCATCAAAACACAGAGTCACCAAGCAATCACCAAAACAGTCACCAAGCAATCACCAAAACACAGAGTCACCAAGCAATCACCAAAACACAGAGTCACCAAGCAATCACCAAAACACAGAGTCACCAAGCAATCACCAAAACACAGAGTCACCAAGCAATCACCAAAACACAGAGTCACCAAGCAATCATCAAAACACAGAGTCACCAAGCAATCACCAAAACACAGAGTCACCAAGCAATCATCAAAACACAGAGTCACCAAGCAATCACCAAAACACAGTCACAAGTCACCAAGCAAACACAAGCAATCAATCAAAACACAGAGTCACCAAGCAATCACCAAAACACAGAGTCAGTCACCAAGCAATCATCAAAACACAGTCACCAAGTCACACAGAGTCACCAAGCAATCATCAAAACACAGTCACCAAGCAATCATCAAAACACAGAGTCACCAAGCAATCACCAAAACACAGAGTCACCAAGCAATCACCAAAACACAGAGTCACCAAGCAATCACCAAAACACAGAGTCACCAAGCATCACCAAAAACACACAAGTCACCAAGCACCAAGCAATCATCAAAACACAGAGTCACCAAGCAATCACCAAAACACAGAGACACCACGGAATCACCAAGCAATCACCAAAACACAGTCACCAAGCAATCACCAAAACACAGAGTCACCAAGCAATCCAAAAAGAGTCACCAAGCAATCATCAAAACACAGTCACCAAGCAATCACCAAAACACAGAGTCACCAAGCAATCATCAAAACACAGTCACCAAGCAATCACCAAAACACAGAGTCACCAAGCAATCACCAAAACACAAAGTCACCAAGCAATCACCAAAACACAGAGTCACCAAGCAATCATCACACAGAAAACACAAAACACAGAGTCACCAAGCAATCACCAAAACACACCAAGTCACCAAGCAATCATCAAAACACAGAGTCACCAAGCAATCACCAAAACACAGAGTCACCAAGCAATCACCAAAACACAGTCACCAAGCAATCATCAAAACACAGTCACCAAGTCACCAAGCAATCATCACCAAAACACAGTCACCAAGCAATCATCAAAACACAGAGTCACCAAGCAATCACCAAAACACAGAGTCACCAAGCAATCACCAAAACACAGTCACCAAGCAATCACACCAAAACAAAAACACAGAGTCACCAAGCAATCACCAAAAACACACTAAGCAATCATCAAAACACAGAGTCACCAAGCACAACATCACTAGTAGTTTTTGTCTCCAACAAGGTTTTGTGCTCAGTGGTATCGTGAGTTCGTCAGTGTCATGTGGTTTGTGTGTGTCAGGAACATAAAAACACAGAGTCACCAAGCAATCACCAAAAGTCACCAGCAATCACCAAAACACAGAGTCACCAAGCAATCATCAAAACACAGAATCACCAAGCAATCACCAAAACACAGAGTCACCAAGCAATCATCAAAACACAGAGTCACCAAGCAATCACCAAAACACAGTCACCAAGCAATCACCAAAACACAGAGTCACCAAGCAATCACCAAGCAATCACCAAAACACAGAGTCACCAAGCAATCACCAAAACACAGTGTCACCAAGCAATCACCAAAACACAGAGTCACCAAGCAATCATCAAAACACAGAGTCACCAAGCAATCATCAAAACACAGAGTCACCAAGCAATCACCAAAACACAGAGTCACCAAGCAATCACCAAAAACACACCAAGTCAAAACACAGAGACACCAAGCACCAAAACAATCACCAAAAACACCAGAGTCACCAAGCAATCACCAAAACACAGAGTCACCAAGCAATCACCAAAACACAGTCACCAAGCAATCATCAAAACACAGAGTCACCAAGCAATCACCAAAACACAGAGTCACCAAGCAATCACCAAAACACAGAGTCACCAAGCAATCATCAAAACACAGAGTCACCAAGCAATCACCAAAACACAAGAGTCACCAAGCAATCATCAAAACACAGAGTCACCAAGCAATCACCAAAACACAGAGTCACCAAGCAATCACCAAAACACAGAGTCACCAAGCAATCACCAAAACACAGAGTCACCAAGCAATCACCAAAACACAGAGTCACCAAGCAATCACCAAAACACAGAGTCACCAAGCAATCATCAAAACACAGAGTCACCAAGCAATCACCAAAACACAGAGTCACCAAGCAATCACCAAAACACAGTCACCAAGCAATCACCAAAACACAGTCACCAAGCAATCATCAAAACACAGAGTCACCAAGCAATCACCAAAACACAGAGTCACCAAGCAATCACCAAAACACAGTGTCACCAAGCGATCATCAAAACACAGAGTCACCAAGCAATCACCAAAACACAGAGTCACCAAGCAATCATCAAAACACAGAGTCACCAAGCAATCACCAAAACACAGAGTCACCAAGCAATCACCAAAACACAGAGTCACCAAGCAATCATCAAAACACAGAGTCACCAAGCAATCACCAAAACACAGAGTCACCAAGCAATCACCAAAACACAGTCACCAAGCAATCACCAAAACACAGTCACCAAGCAATCATCAAAACACAGAGTCACCAAGCAATCACCAAAACACAGAGTCACCAAGTCACCAAGTCACCAAGCAATCATCAAAACACAGAGTCACCAAGCAATCACCAAAACACAGAGTCACCAAGCAATCATCAAAACACAGAGTCACCAAGCAATCATCAAAACACAGTCACCAAGCAATCATCAAAACACAGAGTCACCAAGCAATCACCAAAACACAGAGTCACCAAGCAATCACCAAAACACAGTCACCAAGCAATCACCAAAACACAGAGTCACCAAGCAATCATCAAAACACAGAGTCACCAAGCAATCACCAAAACACAGAGTCACCAAGCAATCATCAAAACACAGAGTCACCAAGCAATCATCAAAACACAGTCACCAAGCAATCAATCACCAAAACACAGAGTCACCAAGCAATCACCAAAACACAGAGTCACCAAGCAATCATCAAAACACAGAGTCACCAAGCAATCATCAAAACACAGTCACCAAGCAATCATCAAAACACAGAGTCACCAAGCAATCACCAAAACACAGAGTCACCAAGCAATCACCAAAACACAGAGTCACCAAGCAATCATCAAAACACAGAGTCACCAAGCAATCACCAAAACACAGAGTCACCAAGCAATCACCAAAACACAGTCACCAAGCAATCACCACAAACACAATCATCAAAACAGTCACCAAGCAATCACCAAAGTCACAGAGTCACCAAGCAATCACCAAAACACAGTCACCAAGTCACCAAGCAAGAGTCAATCACCAAAACACAGAGTCACCAAGCAATCACCAAAACACAAGCAATCACCAAAACACAGTCACCAAGCAATCATCAAAACACAGAGTCACCAAGCAATCACCAAAACACAGTGTCACCAAGCCAAACAAGAGTCACCAAAAACACAGAGTCACCAAGCAATCATCAAAACACAGAGTCACCAAGCAATCATCAAAACACAGAGTCACCAAGCAATCACCAAAACACAGAGTCACCAAGCAATCACCAAAACACAGAGTCACCAAGCAATCACCAAAACACAGAGTCACCAAGCAATCACCAAAACACAGAGTCACCAAGCATCAAAACACAGAGTCACCAAGCAATCACCAAAACACACCAAGTCACCAAGCAATCATCAAAAACACACCAAGTCACCAAGTCACCAAGCAATCACCAAAACACAGAGTCACCAAGCAATCACCAAAACACAGTCACCAAGCAATCACCAAAACACAGAGTCACCAAGCAATCACCAAAACACAGAGTCACCAAGCAATCATCAAAACACAGAGTCACCAAGCATCATCACACAAAACACACCAAAACACAGTCACCAAGCAATCATCAAAACACAGTCACCAAGCAATCACCAACAGTCACCAAGCAATCACCAAAACACAGAGTCACCAAGCAATCACCAAAACACAGAGTCACCAAGCAATCACCAAAACACAGAGTCACCAAGCAATCACCAAAACACAGAGTCACCAAGCATCAAGAGTCACCAAGCAATCACCAAAACACAGAGTCACCAAGCAATCATCAAAACACAGTCACCAAGCAATCATCAAAACACAGAGTCACCAAGCAATCATCAAAACACAGAGTCACCAAGCAATCACCAGTCAGATCATCAAAAAACACAGTCAAAGCAATCACCAAAACACAGAGTCACCAAGCAATCACCAAAACACAGAGTCACCAAGCAATCACCAAAACACAGAGTCACCAAGCAATCATCAAAACACAGAGCAATCACCAAAACACAGAGTCACCAAAATCACAGAGTCACCAAGCAATCATCAAAACACAGAGTCACCAAGCAATCATCAAAACACAGAGTCACCAAGCAATCACCAAAACACAGAGTCACCAAGCAATCACCAAAACACAGTCACCAAGTCACCAAGCAATCATCAAAACACAGAGTCACCAAGCAATCACCAAAACACAGAGTCACCAAGCAATCATCAAAACACAGACCAAGTCACCAAGCAATCACCAAAACACAGAGTCACCAAGCAATCACCAAAACACAGAGTCACCAAGCAATCATCAACCAAACACAGAGTCACCAAGCAATCACCAAAAACACAGTCACCAAGCAATCACCAAAACACAGAGTCACCAAGCAATCATCAAAACACAGTCACCAAGCAATCACCAAAACACAGAGTCACCAAGCAATCACCAAAACACAGAGTCACCAAGCAATCACCAAAACACAGAGTCACCAAGCAATCATCAAAACACAGAGTCACCAAGCAATCACCAAAACACAGAGTCACCAAGCAATCAGAGTCACCAAAAACACAGAGTCACCAAGCAATCACCAAAACACAGAGTCACCAAGCAATCACCAAAACACACAGTCACCAAGCAATCACCAAAACACAGTCACCAAGCAATCACAAAACACAGAGTCACCAAGCAATCATCAAAAACAGACACAAGCAATCACCAAAACACAGAGTCACCAAGCAATCATCAAAACACAGTCACCAAGCAATCACAAAACAAGTCACCAAGCAATCATCAAAACACAGAGTCACCAAGCAAGCAATCATCAAAACACAGAGTCACCAAGCAATCACCAAAACACAGAGTCACCAAGCGATCATCAAAACACAGAGTCACCAAGCAATCACCAAAACACAGAGTCACCAAGCAATCACCAAAACACAGAGTCACCAAGCAATCACCAAAACACAGAGTCACCAAGCAATCACCAAAACACAGAGTCACCAAGCAATCACCAAAACACAGAGTCACCAAGCAATCATCAAAACACAGAGTCACCAAGCAATCACCAAAACACAGAGTCACCAAGCAATCACCAAAACACAGAGTCACCAAGCAATCACCAAAACACAGAGTCACCAAGCAATCACCAAAACAAGTCACCAAGCAACACCAAAACACAGAGTCACCAAGCAATCACCAAAACACAGTCACCAAGCAATCATCAAAAACAGAGTCACCAAGCAAGCAATCATCAAAACACAGAGTCACCAAGCAATCATCAAAACACAAGTCAAAGCAATCACCAAAACACAGTCACCAAGTCACCAAGCAATCATCAAAACACAGAGTCACCAAGCAATCACCAAAACACAGAGTCACCAAGCAATCACCAAAACACAGAGTCACCAAGCAATCACCAAAACACAGAGTCACCAAGCAATCATCAAAACACAGATCACCAAGCAATCACCAAAACACAGAGTCACCAAGCAATCATCAAAACACAGAGTCACCAAGCAATCACCAAAACACAGAGTCACCAAGCAATCATCAAAACACAGAGTCACCAAGCAATCATCAAAACACAGTCACCAAGCAATCACCAAAACACAAGCAATCATCAAAACACCACCAAGCAATCACCAAAACACAGAGTCACCAAGCAATCACCAAAACACAGAGTCACCAAGCAATCACCAAAACACAGAGTCACCAAGCAATCATCAAAACACAGAGTCACCAAGCAATCACCAAAACACAGAGTCACCAAGCAATCATCAAAAAAACACAAGCAATCACCAAAACACACACCAAGCAATCACCAAGCAATCACCAAAACACAGAGTCACCAAGCAATCACCAAAACACAGAGTCACCAAGCAATCACCAAAACACAGAGTCACCAAGCAATCACCAAAACACAGAGTCACCAAGCAATCACCAAAACACAGAGTCACCAAGCAATCACCAAAACACAGAGTCACCAAGCAATCATCAAAACACAGAGTCACCAAGCAATCACCAAAACACAGAGTCACCAAGCAATCACCAAAACACAGAGTCACCAAGCAATCACCAAAACACAGAGTCACCAAGCAATCACCAAAACACAGAGTCACCAAGCAATCACCAAAACACACAGTCACCAAGCAATCACCAAAACACAGAGTCACCAAGCAATCACCAAAACACAGAGTCACCAAGCAATCACCAAAGCAATCATCAAAACACAGAGTCACCAAGCAATCATCAAAACACAGAGTCACCAAGCAATCACCAAAACACAGAGTCACCAAGCAATCATCAAAACACAGAGTCACCAAGCAATCACAAAACACAGAGTCACCAAGCAATCACCAAAACACAAGTCACCAAGCAATCACCAAAAACACAGTCACCAAGCAATCATCAAAACACAGAGTCACCAAGCAATCATCAAAAAAGTCACCAAGCAATCACCAAAACACAGAGTCACCAAGCAATCACCAAAACACACAGTCACCAAGCAATCACCAAAACACAGAGTCACCAAGCAATCACCAAAACACAGTCACCAAGCAATCACACAAGTCACCAAGCAATCACCAAAACACAGAGTCACCAAGCAATCACCAAAACACAGAGTCACCAAGCAATCATCAAAACACAGTCACCAAGCAATCATCAAAACACAGAGTCACCAAGCAATCATCAAAACACAGTCACCAAGCAATCATCAAAACACAGTCACCAAGCAATCATCAAACACAGAGTCACCAAGCAATCACCAAAACACAGAGTCACCAAGCAATCACCAAAAGTCACCAAGCAATCACCAAAACACAGAGTCACCAAGCAATCACCAAAACACAGAGTCACCAAGCAATCATCAAAACACAGAGTCACCAAGCAATCACCAAAAACACAGAGTCACCAAGCAATCACCAAAACACAGAGTCACCAAGCAATCACCAAAACACACCAAGTCACCAAGCAAGCAATCACCAAAACACAGAGTCACCAAGCAGTCACATCAAAACACAGAGTCACCAAGCAATCACCAAAACACAGAGTCACCAAGCAATCATCAAAACACAGAGTCACCAAGCACAGATCATCAAAAAAGTCACAAGAGTCACCAAGCAATCACCAAAACACAGAGTCACCAAGCAATCACCAAAACACAGAGTCACCAAGCAATCACCAAAACACAGAGTCACCAAGCAATCACCAAAACACAGTCAGAGTCACCAAGCAATCACCAAAAAAACAAGTCACCAAAACACAAATCAGCCAAAACAGTCACCAAGAGTCACCAAGCAATCACCAAAACACAGAGTCACCAAGCAATCACCAAAACACAGAGTCACCAAGCAATCATCAAAACACAGAGTCACCAAGCAATCACCAAAACACAGAGTCACCAAGCAATCACCAAAACACAGTCACCAAGTCACCAAGCAATCACCAAAACACAGTCACCAAGCAATCACCAAAACACAGAGTCACCAAGCAATCACCAAAACACAGAGTCACCAAGCAATCACCAAAACACAGAGTCACCAAGCAATCACCAAAACACAGAGTCACCAAGCAATCATCAAAACACAGTCACCAAGAGTCACCAAATCACCAAAACACAGAGTCACCAAGCAATCATCAAAACACAGTCACCAAAGTCACACACAGTCACCAAGCAATCACCAAAACACAGAGTCACCAAGCAATCACCAAAACACAGAGTCACCAAGCAATCACCAAAACACAGTCACCAACCAAGCAATCATCACCAAAACACAGAGTCACCAAGCAATCACCAAAACACAGTCACCAAGCAATCATCAAAACACAGAGTCACCAAGCAATCACAGTCACCAAGCAATCATCAAAACACAGAGTCACCAAAATCACAGAGTCACCAAGCAATCACCAAAACACAGAGTCACCAAGCAATCACCAAAACACAGAGTCACCAAGCAATCACCAAAACACAGAGTCACCAAGCAATCACCAAAACACAGAGTCACCAAGCAATCACCAAAACACAGTCACCAAGTCAAAACACAAGTCACCAAGCAATCACCAAAACACAGAGTCACCAAGCAATCATCAAAACACAGAGTCACCAAGCAATCACCAAAACACAGAGTCACCAAGCAATCACCAAAACACAGAGTCACCAAGCAATCACCAAAACACAGAGTCACCAAGCAATCACCAAAACACAGAGTCACCAAGCAATCACCAAAACACAGAGTCACCAAGCAATCACCAAAAAAACACCAAGCAATCACCAAAACACATCACCAAGCAATCATCAAAACACAGTCACCAAGCAATCATCAAAACACAGAGTCACCAAGCAATCACCAAAACACAGAGTCACCAAGCAATCACCAAAACACAGTCACCAAGCAATCACCAAAACACAGAGTCACCAAGCAATCACCAAAACACAGAGTCACCAAGCAATCACCAAGCAAACAAAACAGAGTCACCAAGCAATCATCACACAAGTCACCAAGCAATCACCAAAACAGAGTCACCAAGCAATCACCAAAACACAATCACCAAAACAGAGTCACCAAGCAATCATCAAAAACAGAGTCACAGAGTCACCAAGCAAGCAATCACCAAAACACAGAGTCACCAAGCAATCATCAAAACACAGAGTCACCAAGCAATCACCAAAACACAGAGTCACCAAGCAATCACCAAAACACAGAGTCACCAAGCAATCACCAAAACACAGAGTCACCAAGCAATCATCAAAACACAGAGTCACCAAGCAATCACACAGAGTCAAAACACAGTCACCAAGCAATCACCAAAACACAGAGTCACCAAGCAATCACCAAAACACAGTCACCAAGTCACCAAGCAATCATCAAAACACAGAGTCACCAAGCAATCACCAAAACACAGAGTCACCAAGCAATCACCAAAACACAGAGTCACCAAGCAATCACCAAAACACAGAGTCACCAAGCAATCATCAAAACACAGAGTCACCAAGCAATCATCAAAACACAGAGTCACCAAGCAATCACCAAAACACAGAGTCACCAAGCAATCACCAAAAACACAGTCACCAATCACCAAAACACAGAGTCACCAAGCAATCACCAAAACACAGAGTCACCAAGCAATCACCAAAACACAGAGTCACCAAGCAATCATCAAAACACAGAGTCACCAAGCAATCACCAAAACACAGAGTCACCAAGCAATCACCAAAACACAGAGTCACCAAGCAATCATCAAAACACAGAGTCACCAAGTCACCAAGCAATCACCAAAACACAGAGTCACCAAGCAATCATCACCAAGCAATCACACAGTCACCAAGCAATCACCAAAACACAGAGTCACCAAGCAATCACCAAAACACAGAGTCACCAAGCAATCATCAAAACACAGAGTCACCAAGCAATCATCAAAACACAGAGTCACCAAGCAATCACCAAAACACAGAGTCACCAAGCAATCACAAAACAGAGTCACCAAGCAATCACCAAAACACAAGTCACCAAGCAATCACCAAAACACACAGTCACCAAGCAATCACCAAAACACAGAGTCACCAAGCAATCACAAAACACACCAAGTCACCAAGCAATCACCAAAACACAGAGTCACCAAGCGATCACCAAAACACAGAGTCACCAAGCAATCATCAAAACACAGTCACCAAGCAATCACCAAAACACAGAGTCACCAAGCAATCATCAAAACACAGAGTCACCAAGCAATCACCAAAACACAGAGTCACCAAGCAATCACCAAAACACAAGTCACCAAGCAATCACCAAAACACAGAGTCACCAAGCAATCACCAAAACACAGAGTCACCAAGCAATCATCAAAACACAGAGTCACCAAGCAATCACCAAAACACAGTCACCAAGCAATCACCAAAACACAGAGTCACCAAGCAATCACCAAAACACAGAGTCACCAAGCAATCACCAAAACACAGAGTCACCAAGCAATCACCAAAACACAGAGTCACCAAGCAATCACCAAAACACAGAGTCACCAAGCAATCACCAAAACACAGAGTCACCAAGCAATCACCAAAACACAGTCACCAAGCAATCACCAAAACACAGTCACCAAGCAATCACCAAAACACAGAGTCACCAAGCAATCACCAAAACACAGAGTCACCAAGCAATCACCAAAACAGAGTCACCAAGCAATCACCAAAACACAGAGTCACCAAGCAATCATCAAAACACAGAGTCACCAAAATCACCAAAACACAGAGTCACCAAGCAATCATCAAAACACAGAGTCACCAAGCAATCATCAAAACACAGAGTCACCAAGCAATCACCAAAACACAGAGTCACCAAGCAATCACCAAAACACAGAGTCACCAAGCAATCATCAAAACACAGAGTCACCAAGCAATCACCAAAACACAGTCACCAAGCAATCACCAAAACACAGTCACCAAGCAATCACCAAAACACAGAGTCACCAAGCAATCACCAAAACACAGAGTCACCAAGCAATCACCAAAACACAGAGTCACCAAGCAATCACCAAAACACAGAGTCACCAAGCAATCATCAAAACACAGAGTCACCAAGCAATCATCAAAACACAGAGTCACCAAGCAATCACCAAAAGTCACAGAGTCACCAAGCAATCATCAAAACACAGAGTCACCAAGCAATCACCAAAACACAGAGTCACCAAGCAATCACCAAAACACAGAGTCACCAAGCAATCATCAAAACACAGTCACCAAGCAATCATCAAAACACAGAGTCACCAAGCAATCATCAAAACACAGAGTCACCAAGCAATCACCAAAACACAGAGTCACCAAGCAATCATCAAAACACAGAGTCACCAAGCAATCATCAAAACACAGAGTCACCAAGCAATCATCAAAACACAGAGTCACCAAGCAATCACCAAAAACACAGAGTCACCAAGCAATCACCAAAACACAGAGTCACCAAGCAATCACCAAAACACAGAGTCACCAAGCAATCATCAAAACACAGAGTCACCAAGCAATCACCAAAACACAGAGTCACCAAGCAATCATCAAAACACAGAGTCACCAAGCAATCATCAAAACACAGAGTCACCAAGCAATCATCAAAACACAGAGTCACCAAGCAATCATCAAAACACAGAGTCACCAAGCAATCACCAAAACACAGAGTCACCAAGCAATCACCAAAACACAGAGTCACCAAGCAATCATCAAAACACCAAGTCACCAAGCAATCACCAAAAGCAGAGTCACCAAAATCACAAAAACACAGTCACCAAGCAATCATCAAAACACAGAGTCACCAAAAACACAGTGTCACCAAGCAATCATCAAAACACAGTCACCAAGCAATCACCAAAACACAGAGTCACCAAGCAATCACCAAAACACAGAGTCACCAAGCAATCACCAAAACACAGAGTCACCAAGCAATCACCAAAACACAGAGTCACCAAGCAATCATCAAAACACAGAGTCACCAAGCAATCACCAAAACACAGAGTCACCAAGCAATCACCAAAACACAGTCACCAAGCAATCACAAAAACACAAGTCACCAAGCAATCATCAAAACACAGAGTCACCAAGCAATCACCAAAACACAGAGTCACCAAGCAATCACCAAAACACAGAGTCACCAAGCAATCACCAAAACACAGAGTCACCAAGCAATCACCAAAACACAGAGTCACCAAGCAATCATCAAAACACAGAGTCACCAAGCAAAGCAATCACCAAAACACAGAGTCACCAAGCAATCATCAAAACACAGAGTCACCAAAACACAGTCACCAAGCAATCATCAAAACACAGAGTCACCAAGCAATCACCAAAACACAGAGTCACCAAGCAATCAACCACAGCAAGCAATCACCAAAACACAGAGTCACCAAGCAATCACCAAAACACAGAGTCACCAAGCAATCATCAAAACACAGTCACCAAGCAATCACCAAAACACAGAGTCACCAAGCAAGCAAAACATCACCAAGCAATCACCAAAACACAGAGTCACCAAGCAATCACCAAAACACAGTCACCAAGCAATCACCAAAACACAGTCACCAAGCAATCACCAAAACACAGAGTCACCAAGCAATCACCAAAACACAGAGTCACCAAGCAATCACCAAAACACAGAGTCACCAAGCAATCACCAAAACACAGAGTCACCAAGCAATCATCAAAACACAGAGTCACCAAGCAATCACCAAAACACAGAGTCACCAAGCGATCATCAAAACACAGTCACCAAGCAATCACCAAAACACAGAGTCACCAAGCAATCACCAAGCAAAAATCACCAAAACACAGAGTCACCAAGCAATCACCAAAACACAGAGTCACCAAGCAATCACCAAAACACAGAGTCACCAAGCAATCACCAAAACACAGAGTCACCAAGCAATCACCAAAACACAGAGTCACCAAGCAATCACCAAAACACAGAGTCACCAAGCAATCATCAAAACACAGAGTCACCAAGCAATCACCAAAACACAGAGTCACCAAGCAATCATCAAAACACAGAGTCACCAAGCAATCACCAAAACACAGTCACCAAGCAATCATCAAAACACAGTCACCAAGCAATCACCAAAACACAGAGTCACCAAGCAATCACCAAAACACAGAGTCACCAAGCAATCACCAAAACACAGTCACCAAGCAATCATCAAAACACAGAGTCACCAAGCAATCACCAAAACACAGAGTCACCAAGCAATCATCAAAACACAGAGTCACCAAGCAATCACCAAAACACAGAGTCACCAAGCAATCACCAAAACACAGAGTCACCAAGCAATCACCAAAACACAGAGTCACCAAGCAAAACACAGAGTCACCAAGCAATCACCAAAACACAGTCACCAAGCAATCATCAAAACACAGAGTCACCAAGCAATCATCAAAACACAGAGTCACCAAGCAATCACCAAAACACAGAGTCACCAAGCAATCACCAAAACACAGTCACCAAGCAATCACAAAACAAATCATCAAAACACAGAGTCACCAAGCAATCACCAAAACACAGAGTCACCAAGCAATCACCAAAACACAGAGTCACCAAGCAATCATCAAAACACAGAGTCACCAAGCAATCACAAAAAACAAGTCACCAAGCAATCACCAAAACACAAGTCACCAAAATCACACAGAGTCACCAAGCAATCACCAAAACACACAGTCACCAAGCAATCATCAAAACACAGAGTCACCAAGCAATCACCAAAACACAGTCACCAAGCAATCACCAAAACACAGAGTCACCAAGCAATCACCAAAACAGAGTCACCAAGCAATCACCAAAACACAGAGTCACCAAGCAATCACCAAAACACAGAGTCACCAAGCAATCATCAAAACACAGAGTCACCAAGCAATCACCAAAACACAGAGTCACCAAGCAATCACCAAAACACAGAGTCACCAAGCAATCATCAAAACACAGAGTCACCAAGCACCAAGTCAATCATCAAAACACAGAGTCATCAAGCAATCACCAAAACACAGAGTCACCAAGCAATCACCAAAACACAGTCACCAAGCAATCACCAAAACACAGTCACCAAGCAATCACCAAAACACAGAGTCACCAAGCAATCATCAAAACACAGAGTCACCAAGCAATCACCAAAACACAGAGTCACCAAGCAATCATCAAAACACAGAGTCACCAAGCAATCACCAAAACACAGAGTCACCAAGCAATCACCAAAACACAGAGTCACCAAGCAATCACCAAAACACAGAGTCACCAAGCAATCATCAAAACACAGAGTCACCAAGCAATCATCAAAACACAGAGTCACCAAGCAATCACCAAAACACAGCAGTCACCAAGCAATCACCAAAACACAGAGTCACCAAGCAATCACCAAAAACACACCAAGTCATCAAAACACAGAGTCACCAAGCAATCACCAAAACACAGAGTCACCAAGCAATCACCAAAACACAGTCACCAAGCAATCATCAAAACACAGTCACCAAGCAATCATCAAAACACAGAGTCACCAAGCAATCATCAAAACACAGAGTCAAC
>NW_024472801.1:12500-14222 GCF_017654505.1 Polyodon spathula | reverse complement strand
CCAACCACGATCCCAGCCACTGTCCCCGCCTCCAGCTGGATGCAGTTATTACAGGCTGGGGACAAAGAGACCGGGACAGTGAGGGACAGGGTGGGGCCAGGGAGAGGGGGACTGTGAGGGACAGAGAGAGAGGGACCGTGAAGGACAGAGAGAGAGGGGGGATTGTGAGAGAGAGAGACAGAGAGAGGGGGACTGTGAGGGAGAGAGAGAGAGGGGGATTGTGAGGGAGAGAGACAGAGAGAGAGAGTGAGTGAGAGAGAGAGAGAGGGGGGGACTGTGAGGAAGAGAGAGAGAGAGGGGGATTGTGAGGGAGAGAGACAGAGAGAGGGGGACTGTGAGGGCAAGAGAGAGAGAGGGGGGATTGTGAGGGAGAGAGACAGAGAGAGGGGGACTGTGAGGGAGAGAGACAGAGAGAGGGGGGGTGAGGGAGGGAGGGAGAGAGAGAGAGAGAGAGAGAGAGAGAGAGAGAGAGAGAGAGAGAGAGAGAGAGAGAGAGAGAGAGAGAGAGAGAGAAAGGGGGGGGAACTTGTAGAGTTGGATTGAGGACAGAGGCAGAAACAAAGACAGAGATGTGGGGAGGCTAAAGAGAGTTTGGAAAGAACAGAGCAATGACTCAATTAGGCAGCTGCTGTTTGTGCATTTGAAAATAAAACATGATCTACTTACTGCGGAACTTGACATAAATTTTGTGGGTTTTTTCTTTGTCAATACAGGAATACTCCCCCGAGGAACTGTCTTCACTCTTCAGCTCCAGCAGGGATTCATTGACATTTTTCCATTTTTCGCCTTTACATTTCAACTTGATGGCCTCTTCTCCTAATGATTCCACTTCAATAGCTAGAGCGATCCAAAGTGAAAGGCGTCAGCATCACTCTGTACGAGTCAATGTGACCAGCATGGTGCCCTCTACACGGACACCTCTCTCACTTAATGCCAAACCATCTTGCTTATAAAGGAATGCTTTTAAACAAGAGGCACCCATTCCTGCTACCCTATCCACGCCCAATTTGAAAACGCGGTTGTGAATGGCAATGATGAGGTTGAAATGTTCATTAATATCAAGTCTCAAAAAACACACTCAGCTGCATACGAAATAAGAGCACAGGTGGAGGTCTCATTCTATTGTCTGCTTATTAACATGCACATGCTGAATTGCAGGGCAATGAAATGCTTAGCTCTGACACTCAGAATAAATCGTTATCCACAGTGCTGAAGGTTTGTTCAGGTTTGTGGAAAGGTGCATGAAGCCCCCACAGCTACACTGCAATACACTCGTGCACTGTGTCCTCCTCGCATCACTGTGTGGTGAATTCTGAAACAGTGCAGTCTTTCTGAGTGGGGATAGTGGACCTGCACCCAGTGACTTCAATCTCAGTGAATGGATCTAGAACACACTGTCAAAATATTCAAGAAATATGAAGAATCATATTTGGGGGATAAAAAAGAAATATTTGAGTATATTGCCATGGTGTGTTTTCAGTTTTCCCAAGCTTTGCCCTTAGTCATACTATACATTTACCATAGCATTTTAATATGCTTTATCAGGCCTCTCTGTGCTTTACAATGCTTCCCTATGCTTTACCAGACCTCTCGGTGCTTTACAATGCTTCCCTGTGCTTTACCAGACCTCTCTGTGCTTTACAATGCTTCCCTATGCTTTACCAGACCTCTCGGTGCTTTACAATGCTTCCCTGTGCTTTACCAGGCCTCTCTGTGCTTTAC
>NW_024472801.1:0-7500 GCF_017654505.1 Polyodon spathula | reverse complement strand
TCAGAGGGTTTTTGAATATCATGGATGCTGCTGTGGTTTCCAATAACCATTGCTGCAATAGTAATCAAGAAAAATAGAAACAGTGACCTCTAGTGGCGAGCCCGGAGGAGTGCTCCTGCTCAGAGTGATTCTCCTCCTCTTCTGCAGCCTTCTGTCCTTCCACATCCCTCCCTGCAGAGAGAGTGGGAGGGTGGGGAGTGGAGAGGGAGAGAGGGAGAGAGAGGTGGGTGAGAGGAAGGGCGAGAGATACAGTGTTTAGACTAGTGCTCATTATTATTAAGATGCAGGGTGATGACAGTGCTGGAGAGCTGAGAGGGGTGTGTGTCAATGCCTAGTCCTCTCTCACCCTTGCAAAGACAGCTCAGGTCATTGAGTTGCAGGTTCGAAGGCACAGACATGTTCTCTCGGGGCAGGTACACCTTGTCAAGCTTGATCTGGGAGGAGTCACTAAGGAGAGAAACACAGACTGAGAGACTGAGAGAGAACCCAGCTATAACACCAAGAGGTCAGGGTCAGGGGTAGAGTCAGGGTCAGGGTCAGGGTCAGGGTTAGGGTTAGGGTTAGGGTTAGGGTTAGGGTTAGGGGTCAGGGTCAGGGTCAGGGTCAGGGTCAGAGTATTCTGTATAACATATCTTACCTCTGAGGCACTTTATTCTCCACACATTTTTCTGTAAATAAAACAAAGAAAATGTAGACATGTCTGTGTATTCATAGAGCCTAAATATAGTACTAAACAACCACTAGACCACACTGCCTCCCAGTCCCTCAGCTCTAATCACTAGACCACACTGCCTCCCAGTCCCTCAGCTCTAATCACTAGACCACACTGCCTCCCAGTCCCTCAGCTCTAATCACTAGACCACACTGCCTCCCAGTCCCTCAGCTCTAACCACTAGACCACACTGCCTCCCAGTCCCTCAGCTCTAACCACTAGACCACACTGCCTCCCAGTCCCTCAGCTCTAACCACTAGACCACACTGCCTCCCAGTCCCTCAGCTCTAATCACTAGACCACACTGCCTCCCAGTCTCTCAGCTCTAACCACTAGCCCACACTGCCTCCCAGTCCCTCCAGACCACACACTGCCTCCCAGTCCCTCAGCTCTAACCACTAGACCACACTGCCTCCCAGTCCCTCAGCTCTAATCACTAGACCACACTGCCTCCCAGTCCCTCAGCTCTAACCACTAGACCACACTGCCTCCCAGTCCCTCAGCTCTAACCACTAGACCACACTGCCTCCCAGTCCCCAGCTCTAACCACTCAGCTCTCTCTCAGCACTAACCACACACACCACACTGCCTCCCAGTCCCTCAGCTCTAACCACTAGACCACACTGCCTCCCAGTCCCTCAGCTCTAACCACTAGACCACACTGCCTCCCAGTCCCTCAGCTCTAACCACTAGCCCACACTGCCTCCCAGTCCCTCAGCTCTAACCACTAGACCACACTGCCTCCCAGTCCCTCAGCTCTAACCACTAGACCACACTGCCTCCCAGTCCCTCAGCTCTAACCACTAGACCACACTGCCTCCCAGTCCCTCAGCTCTAACTCAGCTCCACACTGCCTCCCAGTCTCTCAGCTCTAATCACTAGACCACACTGCCTCCCAGTCCCTCAGCTCTAATCACTAGCCCACACTGCCTCCCTCCCTGTCCCTCTGTTCTCACCTCAAGCTCCACTATTTTGCAGGATCATTTTTATTCTAGTTTACATGTTTTGTCATGTGTTTTTTAAACATGCTTTCCCACCCCTCTCTGTGCTTTGCAATGCTTTCCTATCCCTCTCTATGCTTTGCAATGGTTTCCCATACCTCTCTGTGCTTTACAATGCTTTCCAGTGTGTCTCTGTGCTCTGCAATGCTTTCCCATGTGTCTCTGTGCTTTGCAATGCTTGCCCATGCTTCACCATGCTTTCCCTTTGCTGTATTACACTTAGCTATGCTTTTCCTAAGGGGCTCTTTTCCGGGGTGCAGCCCCCATGCACTGCGTTGTCTCACCGGCCTCCCGTCTCCTGCGCTTGTAGACGAGGCAGAGCACCAGGAGGTTGAGCAGAACGAGGGAGAGGAACCCCAGCACACCCCCAACGATGATCCCCAACACGGGCACCTCCACACGAGACAGCAGCAAGTCTGGGGAGAGGGGAGCCAAGCACGAGAGCGACGTCACCGTGCCGTACCGGCAACCCCAACCAGCTAACTGTTTTATTTTGTATATGAGGCTTGTTTGTATGTGAATGTGTTACAGTGTAATAATAAGCAGTGTGGGGTGTCCTGTTCTCTGGAGTGTCGTACCGGTGAGAGCGAGGGGGGAGTTGGTGACTCCCAGCTCGTTGGAGGCGCTGACAGACACGTTGCTGGGCAGGCTGTTTAGAGTGACGCGCAGCGTGTGGTTGGTCAGCCGTGGGTAGCTGAGCGTGTCCAGGATGAGGAAGTCCGAGGTGTTGGTGACCTGCTGCCCAGACTCATCCACAAAGGTGACTGTAGCGGGGGGGTTGGAGTGGACCAATGCAAAGAGGAGCAGGGAGAGACCCGGCTCTGAACTCTCGTTGTGGTGAACGATCAGACGCACGATCTCCGGCTGGACTGGAGAAAGAGTTAGAAATTATTTAACAAGAGAAACACACAACACAGCTACAGCAATGCAAACACACAACACAGTGATAACAAACACACAACACATCTATAACAAACACAGAACACAGCCACAGCAATGCAAACACACAACACACCTATAACAAACACAGAACACAGCTACAGCAATACAAACACAAAACACACCTATAACAAACAGAGAACACAGCTACAGCAATGCAAACACACAACACAGCTGCAACAAACACAGAACACAGCTACAGCAATGCAAACACACAACACAGCTGCAACAATGCAAACACACAACACAGCTACAGCAATGCAAACACACAACACAGCTGCAACAATGCAAACACACAACACACCTATAACAAACACAGAACACAGCTACAGCAATGCAAAGACACAAGACAGCTACAGCAAAGCAAACACACAACACACCTACATCAATGCAAACACAAAACACAGCTACAGCAATGCAAACACACAACAGAGAGGTAAGCATGTGTCTGCTGATGTCAGTGTTATTAACTCCTCAGCCACTGGGAGGAGGTTCATTACAAGAGGTAATCTGACTCGGATCGTTATAATGAACAGACAGGCTGACAGGGACTGACTCTCAATCCCTCAGGCTGACTGACACACATCCCTGCTGACAGACAGGCTCGGCTTCATTACAGGTCAATCCCAGAGCCCAGGCCAGGCACCCTCAGAGCAGGACAGTGCTCTACACACTCACACAGTGAGGGACAGTGCTCCACACACTCACACAGTGAGGGACAGTGCTCCACACACTCACACAGTGAGGGACACGCTCCACACACTCACACCACGCTCCACACACTCACACAGTGAGGGACACGCTCCACACACTCACACAGTGAGGGACACGCTCCACACACTCACACAGTGAGGGACACGCTCCACACACTCCACACACACTCACACAGTGAGGGACACGCTCCACACACTCACACCACGCTCCACACACTCACACAGTGAGGGACACGCTCCACACACTCACACAGTGAGGGACAGTGCTCCACACACTCACACAGTGAGGGACACGCTCCACACACTCACACAGAGAGGGAGTGCAGTACACACTGCCCCTCCACACACTCACACAGTGAGGGACATGCTCCACACACTCACACAGTGAGGGACACGGTCCACACACTCACACAGTGAGGGACAGTGCTCCACACACTCACACAGTGAGGGACACGCTCCACACACTCACACAGTGAGGGACAGTGCTCCACACACTCACACAGTGAGGGAGTGCCAGCGGCCACAGTGAGGGACAGTGCTCCACACACTCACACAGTGAGGGACAGTGCTCCACACACTCACACAGTGAGGGACACGCTCCACACACTCACACAGAGAGGGAGTGCAGTACACACTGCCCCTCACACTCAGTCTGACACTCACACTGCACGTTCAGCAGCACGCTGGCGTTGTACGTCTCCCCGCTGGTCGGGTGCTCCAAGGAACACCTCAGCTCACGGTCCCACTTCCTGGCGTGCAGCGTGAAGGTGCTGTGGGAGGAGCTCTGGTTGGACATGCCCTGTTCCTGCGATGATGTCACCAGCACTCTGCCGGAGGCCCCGCCCCCAGTCTGCTGCCGCTCTCCGTTCAGGTACCAGATGAGGATGGGCGGGTCCTCCGCAGGCCAGCCCTCTGATTGGCAGCTGAACTCCCTCGTGATGTTCTCTCTCAGCGTGGCGATTGAGTGCCAGCGGCCATCGATCCTGGGGAGAGGCTCAGACACGCCTGCAGAGAGAGAGGGGCACGGGGCAGGAGGGCACAGTCCAGATACACCAACGCAAATATAAGCCCTTGTGCTTAAGGGTCTGATTGTTTGGAGCACAAATCTCTGCTCCAGGGTGCTGAGTCAAAGACTTACCTGACTGGATCAGAACCACTAGCAGCAGCAGCAGGGCCTGCAGAGCCCAGGCCCAGTCTGCACTCAGCATGGTCCGCTCTGTGAGTCCAAAGGGGCTACAGAACCAGAACAACGAGAACCAAGAGCTCTGTGAGGCCCGGCTCCTGCTTTCAGGAAACAGCAGCACTGCACTGTGGGACCAGTCACAGAGGTACCGCTGAAACGTTTACTGCGGCAGCATGCAGTAAAAGCACAGCACAGTGCAGTAAAGCTTGGTAAAAGCACAGCACAGTGCAGTAAAGCTTGGTAAAAGCACAGCACAGTGCAGTAAAGCTTGGTAAAAGCACAGCACAGTGCAGTAAAGCTTGGTAAAGCACAGCACAGTGCAGTAAAGCTTGGTAAAGCACAGCACAGTGCAGTAAAGCTTGGTAAAGCACAGCACAGTGCAGTAAAGCTTGGTAAAAGCACAGCACAGTGCAGTAAAGCTTGGTAAAGCACAGCACAGTGCAGTAAAGCTTGGTAAAGCACAGCACAGTGCAGTAAAGCTTGGTAAAGCACAGCACAGTGCAGTAAAGCTTGGTAAAGCACAGCACAGTGCAGTAAAGCTTGGTAAAGCACAGCACAGTGCAGTAAAGCTTGGTAAAGCACAGCACAGTGCAGTAAAGCTTGGTAAAGCACAGCACAGTGCAGTAAAGCTTGGTAAAGCACAGCACAGTGCAGTAAAGCTTGGTAAAGCACAGTGCAGTAAAGCTTGGTAAAGCACAGCACAGTGCAGTAAAGCTTGGTAAAAGCACAGCACAGTGCAGTAAAGCTTGGTAAAGCACAGCACAGTGCAGTAAAGCTTGGTAAAAGCACAGCACAGTGCAGTAAAGCTTGGTAAAGCACAGCACAGTGCAGTAAAGCTTGGTAAAGCACAGCACAGTGCAGTAAAGCTTGGTAAAGCACAGCACAGTGCAGTAAAGCTTGGTAAAGCACAGCACAGTGCAGTAAAGCTTGGTAAAAGCACAGCACAGTGCAGTAAAGCTTGGTAAAGCACAGCACAGTGCAGTAAAGCTTGGTAAAGCACAGCACAGTGCAGTAAAGCTTGGTAAAGCACAGCACAGTGCAGTAAAGCTTGGTAAAGCACAGCACAGTGCAGTAAAGCTTGGTAAAAGCACAGCACAGTGCAGTAAAGCTTGGTAAAGCACAGTTAGGGTTAGGGTGCAGTAAAGCTTGGTAAAGCACAGCACAGTGCAGTAAAGCTTGGTAAAGCACAGCACAGTGCAGTAAAGCTTGGTAAAGCACAGCACAGTGCAGTAAAGCTTGGTTAGGGCACAGCACAGTGCAGTAAAGCTTGGTAAAGCACAGCACAGTGCAGTAAAGCTTGGTAAAGCACAGCACAGTGCAGTAAAGCTTGGTAAAGCACAGCACAGTGCAGTAAAGCTTGGTAAAGCACAGCACAGTGCAGTAAAGCTTGGTAAAGCACAGCACAGTGCAGTAAAGCTTGGTAAAGCACAGCACAGTGCAGTAAAGCTTGGTAAAGCACAGCACAGTGCAGTAAAGCTTGGTAAAGCACAGCACAGTGCAGTAAAGCTTGGTAAAGCACAGCACAGTGCAGTAAAGCTTGGTAAAGCACAGCACAGTGCAGTAAAGCTTGGTAAAAAGCACAGCAAAGTGTAAAGCACAGCACAGTGCAGTAAAGCTTGGTAAAGCACAGCACAGTGCAGTAAAGCTTGGTAAAGCACAGCACAGTGCAGTAAAGCTTGGTAAAGCACAGCACAGTGCAGTAAAGCTTGGTAAAGCACAGCACAGTGCAGTAAAGCTTGGTAAAGCACAGCACAGTGCAGTAAAGCTTGGTAAAGCACAGCACAGTGCAGTAAAGCTTGGTAAAGCACAGCACAGTGCAGTAAAGCTTGGTAAAGCACAGCACAGTGCAGTAAAGCTTGGTAAAGCACAGCACAGTGCAGTAAAGCTTGGTAAAGCACAGCACAGTGCAGTAAAGCTTGGTAAAGCACAGCACAGTGTTCCCAATCCAAAATACCCGACCAAATCCTAGTCCCCAATTTGCAAACCAATCCCAAACCCGACCCAATTAGCCATCCAATCCCAAACTAATCCCAACCCAATCCCGACGCAATCCCTATTCCTATTCCCAACCATCCCAAGAATCCCAACCCGCCCCCAATCCCTATCCCAGTCAATTTCGAACCTTTCGTGTCGTGTACCTCACTTCGAACCAATTTTCGTGTCGTGTCAACTGTACATCATTTCGAACCCTTTCGTGTCGTTGTACGTTTCATTTCGAACCAATTGAAAAAGTAAAGCTTGGTAAAGCACAGCACAGTGCAGTAAAGCTTGGTAAAGCACAGCAAGCACTTGGTAAAGCACAGCACAGTGCAGTAAAGCTTGGTAAAGCACAGCACAGTGCAGTAAAGCTTGGTAAAGCACAGCACAGTGCAGTAAAGCTTGGTAAAGCACAGCACAGTGCAGTAAAGCTTGGTAAAAAGCACAGCAAAGTGCAGTAAAGCTTGGTAAAGCACAGCACAGTGCAGTGAAGCTTGGTAAAGCACAGCACAGTGCAGTAAAGCTTGGTAAAGCACAGCACAGTGCAGTAAAGCTTGGTAAAGCACAGCACAGTGCAGTAAAGCTTGGTAAAGCACAGCACAGTGCAGTAAAGCTTGGTAAAGCACAGCACAGTGCAGTAAAGCTTGGTAAAGCACAGCACAGTGCAGTAAAGCTTGGTAAAGCACAGCACAGTGCAGTAAAGCTTGGTAAAGCACAGCACAGTGCAGTAAAGCTTGGTAAAGCACAGCACAGTGCAGTAAAGCTTGGTAAAGCACAGCACAGTGCAGTGAAGCTTGGTAAAGCACAGCACAGTGCAGTAAAGCTTGGTAAAAGCACAGCACAGTGCAGTAAAGCTTGGTAAAGCACAGCACAGTGCAGTAAAGCTTGGTAAAGCACAGCACAGTGCAGTAAAGCTTGGTAAAGCACAGCACAGTGCAGTAAAGCTTGGTAAAAGCACAGCACAGTGCAGTAAAG
>NW_024472800.1:0-1354 GCF_017654505.1 Polyodon spathula | reverse complement strand
CTTGGTAAAGCACAGCACAGTGCAGTAAAGCTTGGTAAAGCACAGCACAGTGCAGTAAAGCTTGGTAAAAGCACAGCACAGTGCAGTAAAGCTTGGTAAAAGCACAGCACAGTGCAGTAAAGCTTGGTAAAGCACAGCACAGTGCAGTAAAGCTTGGTAAAGCACAGCACAGTGCAGTAAAGCTTGGTAAAGCACAGCACAGTGCAGTAAAGCTTGGTAAAGCACAGCACAGTGCAGTAAAGCTTGGTAAAGCACAGCACAGTGCAGTAAAGCTTGGTAAAGCACAGCACAGTGCAGTAAAGCTTGGTAAAAGCACAGCACAGTGCAGTAAAGCTTGGTAAAGCACAGCACAGTGCAGTAAAGCTTGGTAAAGCACAGCACAGTGCAGTAAAGCTTGGTAAAGCACAGCACAGTGCAGTAAAGCTTGGTAAAGCACAGCACAGTGCAGTAAAGCTTGGTAAAGCACAGCACAGTGCAGTAAAGCTTGGTAAAGCACAGCACAGTGCAGTAAAGCTTGGTAAAGCACAGCACAGTGCAGTAAAGCTTGGTAAAGCACAGCACAGTGCAGTAAAGCTTGGTAAAGCACAGCACAGTGCAGTAAAGCTTGGTAAAGCACAGGCACAGTGCAGTAAAGCTTGGTAAAGCACAGCACAGTGCAGTAGGGTTAAGCTTGGTAGGGTTAAGCAGGTTTGTTTAGGGCAGGGCAGTGCAGTAAAGCTTGGTAAAGCACAGCACAGTGCAGTAAAGCTTGGTAAAGCACAGCACAGTGCAGTGAAGCTTGGTAAAAGCACAGCACAGTGCAGTAAAGCTTGGTAAAGCACAGCACAGTGCAGTAAAGCTTGGTAAAAGCATGGGGACAGCTAATAAAGTGGGCGTCTCTGGGACTGTAACAGAGACATGGGATAGAGATAGGGCTTGGTTAGGGTTTGGTTAGGGTTAGAGTTAGGGCTGGGTTAGGGATAAGGATAGGGTTTGGTTAGGGTTAGGGTTAGGGCTGGTTTAGGGATCAGGTTAAGGTTTGGTTAGGGTTAGGGCTGGGTTAATGGTAAGGTTAGGGTTTGATTAGGGTTAGGGTTAGGGCTGGGTTAGGGATAAGGATAAGGTTTGGTTAGGGTTAGGGCTGGGTTAGGGATAGGGTTTGGTTCGGGTTAGGGCTGGGTTAGGGATAGGGTTTGGTTAGGGTTAGGGTTAGGGCTGGGTTAGGGATAAGGTTAGGGTTTCGTTAGGGTTAGGGTTAGGGTTAGGGTTAGGGTTTGGGCTGGTTTAGGGATAAGGTTATTCTTTGGTTAGGGTTAGGGTTAGGGTTAGGGTTAGGGTTAGGGATAAGGTTAGGGTTGGTTGGTTAGGGTTAGGG
>NW_024472799.1:0-22835 GCF_017654505.1 Polyodon spathula | reverse complement strand
CTTAACGATCAGAGAGCCCTGTTTCTCACTTAACGATCAGAGCCCTGTTTCTCACTTAACGATCAGAGCCCTGTTTCTCACTTAACGATCAGAGAGCCCACACCTCCTTGGAGTTTCCGAGATTGTTGTCGTTGCTGCTGTAGTCTTGATTTTTAAAAAAGTACTTTTCGGCGAAACCGATTACATTCAAGGATTTGATCAGGTGAGCTACAGAGCTGCTGAGGTGATGCCAAGCTGCTAGAGAGAGAGACGGAGCAGAGGCAGTTTTGTAAATAGCCGCGCATCGATGCTGCATTTGAACAAGAATTTGCCTGGTTAATACTATTTTCTTACAAATAATAAACACTCCTATATTTATTACAGTTTTGTCAGCCTGAAACCAACTAAGCAATACGTAGGGTGAATGTAGGTGTACGCTCTACCACTACTACTAAAGCAATTGAAGAAGATGATCCCAGCAACAGTCACTGAGACTGGGTGGAGACAAAAATGGAGGAACCCATGTGGTCAAACTCCGTAAGATGCCGTAAGTTACCCTACCGAAGACGGGGCACACAAGCTGCTCAGTCATGGCAAGAAGCCCTTCAGCCAGCACAAGAGAGAACTGCGAGCAAGCATCACTCCTGGCACTGTCCTCATCCTCCTTACTGACCGTCACAGGGGGAAAGCGTGTGGTTTCCCCGAAGCAGCTCACAAGTGGTCCTCTGCTTGTAACTGGTCCTCTTGTCCTGAGCCGTGTGCCTCTGTGAAGGGCCCACCAGAAGTTTGTCATCGCCACCAGCACCAAGATTGATATCTCTAGTCTGAAGATCCACAGGACCTTGACTGACTCCTACTTCAAGAAGAAGAGGCTGCCCAAACCCAGACACCAAGAGGGAGAGATCGTTGACACAGAAAAAGAGAAGTACCAGGTCACTGAGCAGCGCAAGGTAGACTGGAAGGCTGTGGACTCTCAGCTCATGCCTCTGATCAGGAAGACTCCCCAGCTGCGCGGCTACCTGCGTTCCACATTCTCCCTCACCAACAGAGTCTACCCACACAAGCTGGTCTTCTAAACAAACTGTACAAAATACGCTATTAAATGACGTCTCAACCAAGGAAAAACTACTACTAATAATAATAATAATAATAATCAATGTTATTTAGGATTCAACCTGTTTTTATTATTTTAAGCAGTAGAACAATATTCTACTCGCAGTTCATGGTGGGGTGTAATGTAGCATCAAGTCTGTTCTGCACACAACTCACTATCCTATTGTCGTCTTCAGATATTTAAAAATAACCCCAAAACGCTATTTTGAGACGTGTTTACTGCATTTTGTTCGCACTTTACACAGCATTGCACTGAGAGCTGCTGTCATGCGCTGCTCTGAGAGCTGCTGGATCCTGTCCTGCTGAGAGCTGCTGGATCCTGTCCCGCTCCGAGAGCTGCTGGATCCTGTCCCGCTCCGAGAGCTGCTGGATCCTGTCCCGCTCCGAGAGCCGCTGGATCCTGTCCCGCTCCGAGAGCCGCTGGATCCTGTCCCGCTCCGACAGCTGCTGGATCCTGTCCCGCTCCGACAGCTGCTGGATCCTGTCCCGCTCCGACAGCTGCTGGATCCTGTCCCGCTCCGACAGCTGCTGGATCCTGTTCCGCTCCGACAGCTGCTGGATCCTGTCCCGCTCCGACAGCTGCTGGATCCTGTCCTGCTCTGAGAGCTACAGTGCTGACTTGCACTGAGAGCTGCTGTCATGTCCTGCTCTGACAGCTGCTGGATCCTGTCCCGCTCTGAGAGCTGCTGGACCTTGTCCTGCTGTGAGAGCTGCTGGACCTTGTCCTGCTGTGAGAGCTGCTGGACCTTGTCCTGCTGTGAGAGCTGCTGGATCCTGTCCTGCTGTGAGAGCTGCTGGATCCTGTCCTGCTGTGAGAGCTGCTGGATCCTGTCCTGCTCAGAGCTGCTGGATCCTGTCCTGCTCAGAGCTGCTGGATCCTGCCCTGCTCTGAGAGCTGCTGGATCCTGTCCTGCTGTGAGAGCTGCTGGATCCTGTCCTGCTCTGAGAGCTGCTGGATCCTGTCCTGCTCTGAGAGCTGCAGTGCTGTCTTGTGCTGAGAGGGGTGCAGTGAGAGCTGCTTTGTTTCAGCTTGATGGTTGAACCTGAAGGACAGGTTTAAGAGCTTGAAGTGTGTGGGTGGATGTGTGAGAGATTGAAAGAGAGGAGAGGGGGAGGAGAAGAGCAGGCAGATGACATCTCTTTTAAACTTGTGCCCTGTTATTCTACGATACATGTTCAGATGCTAAAGTAGAAATATGAGCCCTAACAAAGCCCTAACCCTAACTCTAACCATAATCAGTTTGCTCCTATTTTTAGTGAACTTTTAATTTTGTCAAAGCCAGCGAATGACACTTCGGGGCTCTGTGGTGAACCAGCCGCTGCGTGTATTCAGGCCTTGTGTCGACTGGCCGATTTAATGCAGCTTTCACCGTAGATGTAAAAATAGCTGTTCTGAGTGCTGTCTGTAACCTGACTCCCAGTGACTCAGTCCGGGGGGAGGGGGAGGGGGAGGGGGAGGGGGAGGGGGAGGGGATGCTCAGGTTTGTGAGGCTCTGACTTGACTCAACATGCGCCACTTCCTGTGAGGAGGGGCCAGGGGTGGGGCTGTGGGTGTGGTCTCAGCCCTCCAGCGCTGTCATTACCAGCACCTTAATAATAATGAACGCTAGTCTATACACTCCATTCTCAGCTCTCCAGCGCTGTCATTACCAGCACCTTAATAATAATGAGCGCTAGTCTACACACTCCATTCTCAGCTCTCCAGCGCTGTCATTACCAGCACCTTAATAATAATGAGCGCTAGTCTACACACTCCATTCTCAGCTCTCCAGCGCTGTCATTACCAGCACCTTAATAATAATGAGCGCTAGTCTACACACTCCATTCTCAGCTCTCCAGCGCTGTCATTACCAGCACCTTAATAATAATGAGCGCTAGTCTATACACTCCATTCTCAGCTCTCCAGCACTGTTAATGAATAATGATAATAGCAGAGGTAGCACTTGGAGACTAAGCAGTGAATGGCAAAGTAACGCAGAATGCATTTCAGTGTAGATCTCAGACTTCACGGACTGATAATAAAAAATAAAAGTGTTTGCACAGTGGAATGACTCAGTGAGAATGGAAATCCCCAATGGGAAATGAACGGTGAGTAAGCAAGATTCGCAGCGGTTCTGACCCAGCACGGTACAAATTCCCATCAAACAGGATGTCTGGTACAAAACCGGACAGTTGGCAACCCTACTTGGAGAAGTTGCAGCAATAAAAACTGAAGCAGCCACATGATAAAACCCCAGATCTCTCTCTCTCTCTCTCTCTCTCGCTCTCTCTCGTTTACCCTGACTGGTGCAGTCAGCAGTCGGCTCTAAATTGTCTCTCTTCGGCAGCAGACAGGCCGGTCCCTGCAGTATAATTGAATCCTGACCCCCTGCACTGGCAGGCTCACCCCTGCCGGCTAATTCAGTCTCCAGGGGAGCGGAGCGGTGGTGGCGTTCTCCACGGCACAGAGAGAGAGAGAGAGGGAGCGAAGGAGCGATGTGTGTCCGGCTGTGTTTACAGTGGAACGTCAGGAAGGACAGATTTGTGACTGTAGTATATTTCTAGAGCAGATCGCTAGCCGTATATACAGTTCAATCAACAAAGAGTTTGATATCAGGGTAGTCAATCCAGCGAATTTAGTGGGAAGGGCGTGAGCAGGGGGGCACAAAACTCCATTCAAAAGAGAAACTGTGGGGCTCCAGTGCACAAATATCTGCGTGTGTTCCAGAAAATCAAACTGTTCAATAGAAAAAAAATGAAACGGGTGAGGAAAGGGTTAAGTTCTGTGCCCAGAGAGAGAGAGAGAGAATGAAAGCAGACTCCAGGAATGTAATTGAGTTCCTGCGGTTTGAGCCTCCAACGCAGCCGATTGGCTCCTGTCTGAGGGGGAGAGGCCTGGAGTCCTGGGAACAGAGACTGTGATCACCTGACTCCCGCTCGCCCCGCCCCCAGCTTCTATTCACAGATCTGTGTGGAATGGTGGAGTCTGTGTTAGAGGCGGAGCATCATTCTTATTTCATCAGCAGGGTAAGGTGCAGAACAGGTAGGGTCAAGATGCTGCACTGTAACACAATACGAGCGAGAGGAGGCCATTCAGCCAATCGGAGCTCGTCCCGTTCCTAGTTGCTGATTGATCTCGACACTTTATCAGCTCGGGTCTTGAAGGAGCCCAGTGATTCAGCAGTGTGACCAGGTAACCCTACCCTCACCCCTCTGTGAAGAAGTGTCTCCTTCCCTCTGTCCAGAGTCTGTCTGCATTTAATTTCCACACTGTGCCCTCTGCTGCTTGGGATTGGTTAGGCTTAACTGTGCAAACTCCTTGTATGATCTGAACGACTTCAGTCAAGTCTCCCCTAATTCTTATTGGTTCAACATGGATTCAGTTCCCTTTGTACTGCAGCTCGTTCTTTTAAGCCCTGGAACTGGCCAAAGTGTCCTTCTGGGTGATGCGGTGAGCAGAGTGTTCAGAGGGCTCCCTCCTCACTCCTCTGTATTCAGAGTGGAGCGCAGTGTTCTGAGGGCTCCCTCCTCACTCCTCTGTATTCGGAGTGGAGCGCAGTGTTCTGAGGGGCTGCCTCCCCACTCCTCTGTATTCAGAGTGGAGCGCAGTGTTCTGAGGGCTCCCTCCCCACTCCTCTGTATTCAGAGTGGAGCGCAGTGTTCTGAGGGCTCCCTCCCCACTCCTCTGTATTCAGAGTGGAGCGCAGTATTCTGAGGGCTCCCTCCCCACTCCTCTGTATTCAGAGTGGAGCGCAGTGTTCTGAGGGCTCCCTCCCCACTCCTCTGTATTCAGAGTGGAGCGCAGTGTTCTGAGGGCTCCCTCCCCACTCCTCTGTATTCAGAGTGGAGCGCAGTGTTCTGAGGGCTCCCTTCCCACTCCCCTGTATTCAGAGTGGAGCGCAGTGTTCTGAGGGCTCCCTCCCCACTCCTCTGTATTCAGAGTGGAGCGCAGTGTTCTGAGGGCTCCCTCCCCACTCCTCTGTATTCAGAGTGGAGCGCAGTGTTCTGAGGGGCTGCCTCCCCACTCCTCTGTATTCAGAGTGGAGCGCAGTGTTCTGAGGGCTCCCTCCCCACTCCTCTGTATTCAGAGTGGAGCGCAGTATTCTGAGGGCTCCCGCCCCACTCCTCTGTACAGCCTGATAATTACTGTCCCACAGCTGTTGTTAACGTTACCAGAGTGAGAAGCGAGAACCTCAAAGCTAGTGCAATGACTACTCTGCTCAGCGTGCTTGTTTTGACTGATGTTTTGTGCTTGTTTTCTTGTCACACCAGCATTGTGTGCGCTGCCCCCTCCAGAGGCTGCCTTGTGTTTCAGCTTACTTGCTGACTGCATGTTGGGGACCTCTGCTGACTCTGATTCTCGGTGTTAAACTGGACTGGGGTGTGTGTACTTGCACAAGGCTGCTCCCATCGGGGTGCGTATCTGTCTGACCCGGGCAGCCCCACCACACGTCAGTATTGTTAAAATCACGCGGGTGATTCAGCTGCGTTGTGTGAAGTGTAAGCTTCAGAGCGTCGGCGGGCTCACACACCGTGGAGAACTGGAAAACACGGACCCGGCCAGGGCTTGGATGGGAGCGGACTGAAGGGCAGAACCCTACACTGAGCTGTGTCCCTTTCACGTGACCTCCTGTGTACGGCTGCGTGTTTTGCTGAAATCCATTTCAGGCTTATTTCACTGCATTTCAAGATCCTAAAATACTTTATTTCAAGATGGTTCACGATTTAGACGCGACGTGTGTCTCTTGATATTGAGAGCAGTGGGGTGGCTTTTGATCTTTATGGAATTGTATGGATTCTATTGCTGTGCCAGTTTTGCCCTTCATTCTTTTAAACAAGCAAACTATGTTTATGGCTTTTTAAGGTTTGTTTCTCCTTGTCTTAAAAATTGTCAAAACTTTTAATAAGACTTGTGTAACATTTTCTCGGGGACCTGTGTGTGTCCTGGACACTCAGTGGGAAAGGTTCTGGAGAGCTCTGCTCTGAGTGGCTGCAGGCTTGTGGTGCAACTGGGCTTTGGTGTCAAATGAGAAACGAGCCCCAGACTGGTGTGCTGTACAGCAGGCAGACCAGTTGATGTCTCTTGATCTTACTGTGTGTGTCGCTTCTGATGTCGAAGTGCAGTATTGCAGGCAAGGCTGCTGATTGAAAAGACTGCAGGGCTTCGTATCAGGCTTATGTGTGGTTTATTTTATTTCATTTAGATTTTGTTTTCTGTCTTTCATGTTTTATATATTGACCAAAGAGTAGCTCTGTGTAACTTGGCAGGGGACAGCCTGGGCTCTAGGTGGATGTCTCTGTAAATATCACCGTGCAGCTAAGAAATGGAGTGCTCTGTACAGGAGAGCAGCACACAGGTAAAGGAATCCTTGGGAATTTGGTGCCAGAGATGTTACTCCCTGTGAAAAGTCTGTGTGGCAGTGTGAGGGGTTAACTGGGAATTCAGTCTGCAGTCGCTGTGCTGCCATCCCGTGGCCAACACTGGTATTACATGACAAGTCAAACTGCATGTGAAAAAAAAAAAAATCTTTTACAGTTTATAAAGAACCACGTTTCACAAAAGAGAATTTTTCAAAAACAAAACCCCCAAAATAATGGCGTCTACAAAATAAAGCCTGAAACAGCAAGTCCGGATGTTTTGCATGTTGTGAGATGTGTGCCCTTCTATGCACAGGTCAGGCTGGTTTGTAGTGAGTGAGTTCGCAGTAAGAGCCTGTCAGTAAACCCTTGGCAGTGATTTCTGGTTCCCTGAGTTACAGCAGATCTTGACCTTGCAGTGCTTGTGTGCCGTTGGCCTGTTGAGGGGACTCTGGGTTTGTACCAGATGTGTTTACTGCATCGAATTCACACATCAACGCAAAGCATTGCATCCTAATGACTGGACTCTGTGGTGCGTCTCATAGACTCCTCAACACCAGGGTCGGGGGCAGCGCCTGTGTATCAATGCCAACTCCTTTAAGAGAAGCAGGACTACAAGTACCAGAGTGCACTGCAACGTGGGGGTGTTCATGACTACAAGTACCAGAGTGCACCGCGACGTGGGGGTGTTAATGACTACAAGTACCAGAGTGCACTGCGACGTGGGGGTGTTCATGACTACAAGTACCAGAGTGCACTGCGACGTGGGTACCAGAGTGCACCGCAACATGACTACAAGTACCAGAGTGCACTGCGACGTGGGGGTGTTCATGACTACAAGTACCAGAGTGCACTGGGACGTGGAGCCTTTTACAGTTTGAAGTTTAAAAGTTAAAGCGCTATAGAAACGATAACCGTTCAGAATTGAAACGTTATCTGAAGCATGCGTGAGGAATGTTGTCCTCGGTGTTTATTCTGCAGTAACTCTTGCTGTTTCGTATTCTGTATTTAATCCTAGTCATTAGTGTTGCTCACATGCTGCCTCATGCACATTTTAATATTGGATTGTCATGCACTGATCTCTATGGGAGGGCTTCTGTGTATGAATTGAACACTGCAGCTGTGTTCAAGTAAAAAAAACAGTGTCCCGTCCCTGACAGCATGGTTGTTTATTTGTTTTTACAGTGTTTTGCATCTCTCCCTCTCTCTGTCTCTGTCTCTCTCTCTCTCAGAGGAACAGCAGTGAAAGGCGTTGGCTGCCAGTATGCTTCAGTGTCTGTTTAAAGAGCTCATTGCAGTGAGTGTTTTTGTTTTGCTCTTTGCATTATTACTCTCCTTTTTATTCATCCCAAACATGTACAAAAATGCCCTGGACTAACCCAGGCTTCTGACTGGCCGAAAAGTACCAGTGCTCTGGAGAGCTGAGAATGGAGTGTGTAGACTAGCGCTCATTATTATTAAGGTGCTGGTAATGACAGCGCTGGAGAGCTGAGAATGGAGTGTATAGACTAGCGCTCATTATTATTAAGGTGCTGGTAATGACAGCGCTGGAGAGCTGAGAATGGAGTGTGTAGACTAGCGCTCATTATTATTAAGGTGCTGGTAATGACAGCGCTGGAGAGCTGAGAATGGAGTGTGTAGACTAGCGCTCATTATTATTAAGGTGCTGGTAATGACAGCGCTGGAGAGCTGAGAATGGAGTGTATAGACTAGCGCTCATTATTATTAAGGTGCTGGTAATGACAGTGCTGGAGAGCTGAGAATGGAGTGTATAGACTAGCGCTCATTATTATTAAGGTGCTGGTAATGACAGCGCTGGAGAGCTGAGAATGGAGTGTGTAGACTAGCGCTCATTATTATTAAGGTGCTGGTAATGACAGCGCTGGAGAGCTGAGAATGGAGTGTATAGACTAGCGCTCATTATTATTAAGGTGCTGGTAATGACAGCGCTGGAGAGCTGAGAGTGAATTGGCTGCAGTATTTTGGCATAATCTATGTCTCTCTCTCTCTCTCTCTGTCTCCCTCTCGCAGGTGATTTGAGACTCTTAGCGGAGACCGCAGAGCAAGGTGGAAATCCTGCTCGCACCCCTCCACCCCCCTCCCCAAGTCCCAGCCAATCAAATGCACCCGGACAGTAAACTGACCAATCATGGCAAGCAAGTGAACAGCAGCGCCCAATCGCAGCACCAGAATGTAAGCCAGGGGCCTGCTGGCAGCCTGGGGTCAAAGGGTGCGGGGGCGGGGAATCATGGAAGCGGCGGAGGAGGCAAAGCCAATCAGATCTCTCCGGGGAACTCGGGGCTCAAGAGCCAGGCAGGGGGGGGCGTGGGGCCCCTGAAGGGGAAGAGGGAGCGCAGCGTCTCCATCGACTCTGGGGAGAAGAGAGAGGCCCTGACCCCCAGCCTCGAACCCGACTCCAAAGGTAGGTCACCCCGAGGGGCGCTGGGTTCAGAAATCATTCAAAGCTGCTGCGCTGTTTAAACTTTACTATGAACCCCCTTTGAGTTTCTAACCCATTGAGAATGTTTGTTACCAGTCAGCAAAGCCCCCCATCGCTGTTTTATAAATCCTTGCGACGGGGACCTGTGTGCAAGACAGCATACACGCGTTACCCAACTGAACATGCCAAAGACCTGGAGGAAATACATTTCAAAATACACTGTCCTGCGCGGGACACTCGCCACGGGGCAGACATGAAGACTAACGCCTGTGTGAGCACTCGATTGACATTTCAACACCGTGCTCTGTTCTCACCCCTCGTCGCCGCGCCTTCAATCGATGAGGCACTGGTGGCAGAATTGGGATACGAAAGCAGAGCATGAAAAACGCTTTGCAGAAGATCAGTTTCAAGTACACATGATCTAGAGATGTGACTGCATCCTTCCTTTGACTATCTATCTATCTATCTATCTATCTATCTATCTATCTATCTATCTATCTATCTATCTATCTCTATCTGTCTATCTAATCTGTCTATCTATCTATGCATCTGTCTAATCTGTCTATATCTATCTATCTATCTATCTATCTAATCTGTCTATATATGAATCCTGCCGTGATCGTCCCAGAGAGTTTTTCATCCTGTTATTAGCAGCTCTAATGAGCTCAAAGCCTTCTGATTGGACGCTCAGTAAACCTATGGCACTAATTGTGTGTGTGTGTGTGGTGTGTGTACAATTACTTATGACTGCATAGCCTAAGTTGAAATACAAAAGAAAAGGAGATTTTTCTGCTATAGAAATTGACAAGGGTGGAGACAGTTACCCAAAGTCCACTCACTGTACCAGGTTTCCAAATCAACCCCCCCCCCCCCCCCCCCCCCCCCCCCCCTTGCGTAGATCAGGGGGTCCGGTCACAGTCCTGGAGGGCTGTTTCGCTCCACCTTTAACAAATGAGATCAGTGAACTGCTTCAGGGTCTGGATGCAGATTTCATTGGTTCAATGAAACCATTTAAAACTGGGTTGGTAAGACCAGGAGTGGAAGAGGCAGCTTTGCCACCCCTGGTTTAGATCGGGAATTATACACGCCAGGCAGAACTTGTTCAGCGAACAGACTGAATCGTATGAAACTAATACAGTACTGTTACATTTATAAAAGCTGGTTTTGTTTTTCAAAACCTGCAGCACGGTGATTATGAAAAGTATTAAAATGAAGAGGCTGGTGTGGTATCTCAGTTTCGTATCTGGCCCTTATTGCAGACATCAATATTATTAATATCGTGCGTTTTAATCTAACCATTCTGGGGGAGAGGGAGGGGGAGAAACGTCTTTTTTCTAATGCCGAGTGGAGAATAGGAGGGTTCCTCGAAGCCGGGAAGAGAGCAGAGGGAGTCGAACCCACTGCTGCCGGGCAGCACCGCTGACTTTCAGTAAACGGTTGCTCTCTGCTGTGCTGCGTTGGCCGCTGCTTAGCTGAGAAACGCCTACGCGCTCTCACTGAAACTGCTAGCCACGTGCTTTCAGCAAAGTCATCCACGCACTGGGAGCTTCCTGCCACAGAAGCGAGCTCACAGCTGCTCCAGACTCCTCGAACTCTCTACAGCAGTATTGAAGACTGTGTTTGAGTCACGAAAACTGAGCCCCAGAGCTGTAAACGACACTTTTTAAAACTACAATATATAAAAAAAAAAAAAAAAACTTAAACTGCATAGTGTTTTAAGTAAGTGTTTAACTTTTTTCCTTTGTAAAGAAAAGTGAATCAGCCAGTGAGATTCGTAACAGTGTCATAGTCATGGCAGAATTTTCTAGATGCTGCATTTCTAAATCCACGCTCTGCCTTATTAAATAATGTAGGTAGTGGAAACTTGAGAAACCATTCAAACCTTCCAGAAATACAAAAACACTGCTGGTGAAGTTCCCAAAAGTCAAATAAAAACCACACGAACACACACACTGTAGGGCGTGTACGTTATTAGAATTAGCAATTGTTATAATAACTTCTAATAACTAGTTAGTGTGCTATAATGCAGGCACTGCGAAACGCACAGGAGAGTTAGAACAGGCCTGATCTGCAATTCAGTCCTAAACCTCCAGATGTCTGTGTAGCCGCTCCAGCTAAACTGTAATTAAGGCATCAACACATTAACCTAATTAGAAAACACCCCCTAATTACGAGGGACATTTGCTGCCATTCTAGAAATAGCTGATTGCGAGACTTGCTGTTTTAGAGAATTAGGTGCACCAACAAACTCAAAAGAGAGATCGCACACAGCAGTATCGCCTGGTGTCTGCACTGCCTGATTGATCGCACACAGCAGTATCGCCTGGTGTCTGCACTGCCTGATTGATCGCACACAGCAGTATCGCCTGGTGTCTGCACTGCCTGATTGATCGCACACAGCAGTATCGCCTGGTGTCTGCACTGCCTGATTGATCGCACACAGCAGTATCGCCTGGTGTCTGCACTGCCTGATTGATCGCACACAGCAGTATCGCCTGGTGTCTGCACTCCCTGATTGCAATGCGTGGTGAGGGACGAGTGGATCTCACAGTGGTCTGAAAGCAGTGATGTTCAGAGTTCATCAAACGTATGATGAGGTTCAGAATTAATAAATACATGCCCAGCACTGGCACAGGAGTGGCACAGCACAGGTGCTGGTATGAAGAGTGTGTGAAGACTGAAAAATTGACGAGTTACTACAAACCTGATCAACGCAGATTCAAGCCGCATTTTATTCAACCAGCTCACAAGCCTCTGAAGGCAGTGAGGATTTTCGACCAACAACAAGTTTGTAGTTTGGATAAAGAACGGCTCCCGTTGGATTCTGTTCCAGGGTTTGAAGCGCACTGGAAATCAGAAATGAAGGGATTATGCAAAAGGAATTTGTTTGACCGAAATGCAGAAGAACTATTTCCCAATTTAGCGAAAAAGGTTAATAGGTGTTCCTCATATGGACTCGTTTTCACAGAGTAGCGTCAATCCATGAAAGGCTGAATCAGCTGATGATGCTGGAGTTCAATAGCAGACAGAATCTATCAAAGAGCAGATTCCAGTACATTGTTACATTAACTGTGCTGTTCAAGGATCCCTGCCAGGCACAGGAAAGCCATGTAAACAAATCTCTTCCCTTCTGTTAATGAATTACATATGCGTGCCCAGATATAATGAAAATGCAATTTGTTTTTTGTTTTTTATGAAATGATTTGCGGAAAGGTGTACTGGTAAACTAAAACCTATAAATGTGTTTAAACTTCTGAATGAATATTGAAGAGAAATGCCTTTTAAAATCTGTATCATCACAGGCATGTAAGAGTTATTTCTGTGTCTTCAATTGAGAAAGACATCTAATGGGAATGTGTGTCATTTGACTGGTTTTTTGTGTGTTTTCTATTGTAGACATTGACAGAGAATTCCATTCACTTGTCATTGAATTGATTAAGTTTCTTTTGGAATAGCAAGACTTCTACTGTGACGCTTGTCATTGACTGTCTTGTGTTACTTTTAGTTGTCTGTTGTAGACTTCTAGTGGAAACGTTTCTCACTGAACTTAAGTTTTCACTTTCTGAATGAACTGTGTGCTGAGGAGCTGCAGTGACGGTGTGTTCCCTCCTCCTGTCCAGCAGAGGGCGTGATGCGCAGTAAGCGCCGCTGCGTTCTGGAGAAGAAGCAGCCCTACAGCGGCGACGAGTGGTGCTCGGGAGCGGAGAGCGAGGAGGAGGAGGACAAGCCAATCGCAGCCGCCCCCGGCCCTGCCAAGCACCGTGAGTGCATTCTGCGATACTACTGGGGGACTGGAGGTGTAGATTGAAAAAGAAAGCAGGTCAGGTGTATAGAAAAGTGAAATACGTCACACAAAGCTCAGCTCAGCCCCCTGTTGAAGAAGGTCCCAGACTGAAAGAGACGCAGGAGGTCCTGTTGTGTTAGCTCACCTGCAAGCAAGCAGGCAGACAGGCCTGTAATTCCCAAGCCTTGTAGCACCACCTAGTGACGGACCCTGGTATTGACGGGTGAGGGGAATCCTTGCTGTGCAGAGGCACTGGCTGGTGGTGATGTCATTCAGCTTGGTTTGCACGCTGCAGCTTAATGAAATGCACTTTCAGTTTCTACAGTAAATTGGACAAGTAGATGCAAAATAGGGCTCAAATAGGGTCTTGTGTTGCTTAAAACACTGGCGGGTCTTGGTGCCACTGCAATGATTTCCCCTCCATCTGTTTCTTATTAATTGAGCCCCTTAACTGATATTCAGACAGTGATAAAATGCTTTTCTTTTATAATTGTTAAGCATTAATTGAGAGTAATAGTTTCTCTCTCTCTCTCTCTCTCTCTCTCTGTCTCTCTCTCTCTGTCACTCTTGCAGGAGGGGACCACTCGAGGGCAGGCCCCCCCCAGCCACCCCCTGGTTCGAACCCACTCTCCTCTCTGTGCGAATCTGCTTCCTTGGCGGTGCCAATGGGCATGGGAGCGGGGCTTCGCCCTGAGCTGGGCTCCGGCCCCAAGCCCCTGGTCTACGTCTTCACCACCAACCTCGCCAACAGGTCAGTGAGCAAGTCGCTTCAGCAGTGCAGAAACTAGTGTGTGTGTGTGAATCGAGGAGGTGTTGTTACTGTACTGCTCTCTCTGCATCGTGTATCAGAGGTGCTGTTACTGTACTGCTCTCTCTGCATCGTGCTCTCTCTCCGCAGTGCTGCCGAGGCAGTGATGCAGGGCCGGGCGGATTCCATCGTGGCGTTTCACCAGCAAACCGTCCCGCGCACCAAACTGGACAAGGTCAGTGTCTGCGCACTCGCTCCCGTACTGTCTGTCTTTCTCTCCCCTTCCCCTCTCCCACTCTGTCGCTCTCTCTCTCCCTCCTTCCTCCCCCCTCTCCCTCACTCTCTTGTACTGTCTGTTTGTCTCTCCCCTTCCCCTCTCCCTCTCTGTTGCTCTCTCTCCCTCCCTCCTCCCCCCTCTCCCTCACTCTCTTGTACTGTTTGTCTGTCTCTCCCCTTCCCTCTCCCTCTCTGTCGCTCTCTCTTGCCCTCTGTCCTCCCCCTCTCCCTCACTCTCTCTCATTCTGTCTGTCTCTTCCCTTCTCTCTCCCTCTCTGTCGCTCTCTCCTTCCCTCCTCTCCCCCTCTCCCTCACTCTCTCTCGTACTGTCTGTCTCTCCTCTTCCCTCCCTCACTGTTTCTTCCTTCCTGCTTCAATTTTTTTTTTTTTTTTTATCAATGAAAGAGTTTCATCTCTTAAACTGGGTTATAGCCAGCTGTTTCAAGCTTCTTGTTTTACAGAACTGTGAAATGCACGGAGGACCAGTTACAACTAATAAAAGATGCATCTTCGGATGTGAAAACAGGTCACAGCAATCGCAAACTTTAATTGCTTTATAATGTGAAATATTCATTACTTTACAACACAGCATGAAACTTTAAACTAGAAATGCATTAGGAAAATATAATTGTGCTAAACAGTCTGCCTGGTTAATAACAATCATCCACCTCTATAACACACCTCTAAGAGTTGCGTCCCTTGACATACTCTCTCAAGCATGTACAATGATGCTTTTCCAATTATTGTCTTATAGTGATACGTGTTGTAATTTAACTTGACTCTCTCTAATCTCTCTCTCTCTCTCTCTCCACAGTGCCCCCAGCCTCCCTCCAAGCTCCCTGGCCTTCCTGATCAGCTCCACGCTGCCACCCCTCCAGGCGGGACCCCCAAATCGCAGAGTGGTACCCCCAGACCTTCCTCGAGTGGGCAGCTGAACCCAGCCGGCACCCCCTCTTCCGTGGGACCCCCAGACGGAGCGACAGATGAGCCCCCGGACGCCCTGACTCTGCCCTCGTCTTCGGGGGGCAGCAAGAACAGCAGCAGCACTAACAATCACAGCAACAACAGCCTCCCCCAGTCCGGGGGCAGTGCGACCAACAGCAGCTCCTCGAAACCGCTTCCAGGACTGGTAGAGCCTCCCAGCGTCCCGCCCACCCCTCCTCCCCCTGCCCCTGCCCAGCAAGGAGACTCGGACCCTGGGAACGTGCCGACCCAGAGGGGCGGGAACACGGAGGGTCTCTCCAAGCAGCAGCTGGAGCACAGGGAGCGCTCCTTGCAGACCCTGAGAGACATTGAGCGCTTGCTGCTCCGCAGCGGCGGAGGGGGTGGCGTAGTCGGTCCGGGAGGAGATCCTAGTAATAATAACAACAACGGGAGCTTGGGGGCGAACTGCAGTAATAACGGACCCAGCAGCAGCCCCCAAGCACCCCCCCCTCCTCCTCCTCCTCCTCCTCCCCTGGGAGGAAACCCCAACCAGCAGCAGCAAGTTAAGAAATACGAAGAGCCTCTGCAGTCGATTATCTCCCAGACGCAAAGCCTGGTCGGCGGGCTGGATGAGCCCGCCATGTCCCAAGGTGGTTGTGGCGGCCCTCCTCCTCCTCCTCCACATCTCCAGCACCCCCACCCTCCACACTCCCACATGCACCCCTCCCACCACGGTCTGCCCCCCCACTCCTCCCCGTCCTCCCTGGACATGTGCCTGCTGATGAACCAGCAGGACGGGCTGACCCCCGAGCAGATGGCCTGGCGCAAGCTGCAGGAGGAGTACTACCAGGAGAAGCGCAGGAAGCAGGATCAGATTGGGCTGCACCCCCACCAGCACCCCAGGATGATGGGAGACGGGGGCCCCGAAATGGGCATGGCTGGGATGATTAGGGGCCCTCCACCTCCTTATCACAGCAAAGCCGGGGAGCCGCTGCCACCCCAACCACAGCAGTGGCTCCCCGGAATGGCAGGGGGTGGGGGGAACGGAGGCAGAATGCTAGAGATGCACCTTGAGGGAGGGGGTCCAAGAGGGCCTCGCTTCCACCCTGGCATGCAGAGGCTGGGGCCCGGACCTGGGGGCGGGGGGTACCCTGGAGGGGGCAACCCTGGAGGAATGATGGGCCTGGATCCCATGGGCCCCATGAACCCCATGCAGAGGCCTCCGGGCCGGCCCGGTATGGGTTGGCTGGAGGACATGCCCCCGATGGGGGGAGGAGGAGGTGGCGGTGGCCCTCCAGTTGGTTTTGGGGGGTATCCGCCCCTGCAGCACCTCCAAGGGGACCCCGAAAGAATGCTGAACCCCAGGGCTAGGGAGGAGATGTTCCGCATGATGGAGAAGAGGCAGATACAAGGAATGCAGCGGCAGGCTGCCATGAACCAGGCGATGGAGATGGAGAGGATGCAGCAGCAGCAGCAGCAGGGGGGAGGCAACGGGCCTAGGATGATGGAGCAAGCTGGGGGTCCAGGAGGGGGGTTTGCTAACTCTGTGGGGGACCCCATGGATTTTCCAGGGTCCCGGGCCATGATGGGGTCTCCGATGGGGGGTATGGGGTGCGGAGGGGGTCACCAGCAGCCCCCCATGAGAGAACTGGTTGAGCATCAAATGGGGAACCTGAACATGAACATGAACGTGAACATGAACATGAACCTCAATCTGCAGATGACCCCTCAGCAGCAGCAGCAGATGCTCATGAGCCAGAAAATGAGGCTAGCGGGGGGTCCCCTCAACGAGCTTCTGCACCAGGAGGAGATGGCCCGATCCCGTGCACAGAACGGAGGGGGGATGGCCGGGAACAAGATGATGATGCCGGGCGGCGGACCCTTCCCCAGTCAAGCACCCTTCCCTGGGGGGCCGGGAGGCTACCTGCCCCAGGATATGGGCAACCCCCAAACCCCGCAAGAAATGTTCAGCCCCGACCAGCAAGGGCCGCCCATGGGGGGCACCTCCAGACTGAGTCACATGCCCCGCAGTGGTGGGGGGGTCCTAGGGGGGCGCAGACCCTCTGACCTCACCATCAACGTTCACCCCATGAACTCCCCAGGCATGCCTCCCCACCACCTGAAATCCCCCACCGTCAACCAGGTGCACTCCCCCATGCTTCTCTCCCCCTCGCCGGCCGGCCTCAAGTCTCCCCAGCTGTCCTCGCTAGGGGGACCCCCCAATCCTGGGCCCCCGCCCTCCTCTTCCTCTTCCATGAAATCATCCCCGCAGGTGCTCGGACCCTCCTCTTTGGGGGTGCGTTCTCCGACAGGGGGGTCCCCCAGTCGGCTGAAGTCTCCCTCGGTGCCCATCCCCTCCCCTGGTGCTTGGGCCCCCTCCCCAAAGACTGCGCTACCCAGCCCGGGGGTGCCTCAGGGGGGTAAGGGCGGGAACGCCATGGACTCAGGTGAGAAGGCAGGGTTTCGGTATTGCGGTTCTAAATCTGTGGTCCTCAAAGCTTTGGCCATGTATGTGTCCTTCTCACTAGACACATGAGAGGAATATGAGGACTATCCTCAAATTTAAATGGATGTTCAGTAAAAGTTGCCAAATGGCCTATAGCAGAGACTGAGAGCTCAGAGCAGTGCATTGGCATGGCTTTCATTCTTATGAACATGTGAAACACTAACAAAATAAAGCATTTTTGAAATAAATTGTCCTGCGCTGGAGACTAACCACTGTGTAAACACTTGGTTAACATTCAAACTCTGTGCTCTGTTGTCACCCCTCGTCGCCATGCCTTCAGTCGATGTGGTGGTAGAAGTGGGATACGAAAACAGCACATCTCAAATGATTTGTGGAAAGTCAGTTTCAAGTTCACAAGGTCTATAGCTGCGACTGCAGAATTGTAGCTGCTGTCATGGAACACCAGTCACCCATTGGGTTAACTTGTAAAATACATTCAAAAATATATATTTAACAACAATTATAAAACCATTTAGAAGTAGTATAGGAATTGTCTGTGTTTTTATGTCATTATTTAGTTTGAATGACTTATGTGTTGAGTGGCGATCTCTAACCAAGCTGAGAGCGTGCTTTCTCGTGATCTCTGCTTGATGGCCCCTCTCGTGCCTGACACCGCAAAAAATGCACTCAACTGAACACTTAAACATACAACGTCTTGACCAGTACCTCCACCATACCTCTATAAAGTGTTGGGTTATTATCTAATCCCGTTTCTCCCTCTCTCTACCCCCCCCCCAGTTGGTGTCAACCACAGGCCCCCACCCCCCACGAAGCAACACCTCTGGAGGCATCAATCCCAGCATGCCCTTCACCTCCTCCCCGGGCGGCGCTCCTTCCCAGAACCCCCTGTCCCTCATCATGTCCCAGATGTCGAAGTACGCCATGCCCAGCTCCACGCCCCTCTACCATGACGCCATCAAGACCATCGCCACCTCGGACGACGAGCTCCTGCCAGACCGCCCCCTGCTGCCCGGAGGGAACATGGCAGGTGAGAGCAGAGGGGCGCATGTAGTGATCCTTGACAGGCAGGGCTGTCTAGTCAGGGTCCTGGAGGGCCCTGATTCCACTCCAAGTTTAACAGGCGATATGAGATAATGAACTACTTCAGGTTTAATTTGGTTCAGTTTAGAACAGGGTTGGAACAAAGACCAGGACTGGAAGAGTCACAGGGACGGACTGGAGACTTCATGTAGTCGGTCATATGAGACCAGAGAGAAGTGGAGATTTTTATATAGTTTTCAAAAGAGCGTTGAGGAACGCACACTGCTGTCCCAGGAGCTGGGGATTTGACACAGCAATCGGCGCAGACAAACACTGGGATGTAGTTAAGATTTAACTCAGCCTTCAGAGCAGTGCAGTGTAGCAAATAGATAGAACTTAAAATGCAAAGATTTCTAAGTGTGTAGCGTCTGTCAGGAGGTTGAACACTTTTGTAATTGCTTGTTGATGTATGTTGATGGATTTATATTCTCTCTTTCTCTATCTCTCTCTCTGCTCTCTCTCCCTCTCCACCCCCCCAGGTGTCGGGGGTAACCACCAGCCCCCTCCGATGCACAGCCCCATGGGAATGGTCCTGCCCGGGCAGCAGCCCGGCCTATCCCACGATCCCTCTGGTCCAATGCTACACTCCCCCACCCCCATGAACATGCCCAGCATGCACAGCGGCGGGGGGAACCCCATGCTCATGACGGGGGGCCCTCAGGATCACATGGGCCCTCGGAACGGCTCCCCCATGCTGCCCCAAAACCAGATGGGTGGGGGTGTAGCCGGAGGAGGGTTTCCCAGACTGCAACCCCCTCCCCACGGACCCATGCACTCCCCTGGCCCTGGGATGGGAATGGGAGGAGGGCTGCCTCAAGCCTACCCCCCCGGCATGACTCTGCCTCCTCCGGAGGAGGTCATGGTGCCTCACCCAGGACAGATGCACCTCCTGAAGGGCTTGTCCCACCAGCAGCAGCAGCAGCAGCAGCAGCACAGGCCCCCCTCTGCCTCCTATCTGGGGGACGCAGACCTGAGCGATGTGATCCGCGCCACACCAACGGGCATCCCCGAGTTCGACCTCTCTCGGATCATCCCGTCGGAGAAGCCCAGCAGCACCCTGCAGTACTTTCCCAAGAGCAGCGAGTCCCTGCAGCAGCAGCCACATCACAAGCAGCAGCAGCCCCCGTCCTCCTCCTCCTCCAACCCCCATCTCATCAACCTGCAGAACATGATGGCAGAGCAGCAGCTGCCTGTCCCGCCCCCTTCCGGCCGCCCCCCCATGGGGGGTCCCAGACCCATGGGCGGGATGGGGGGCATGCCGATGTGCCACCCGGGCCATATGATGAGCAGGACAGGCATGCCCCCTCCCCAGCAGGGCATGATGGTTAACAACATGCACCCCCACCCGGGCGTCATGTCTCCCTCCCAGCACAGCCTCATGGCCCAGCAGAACCTCATGATGATGCAGGCCAAGCAGCAGCGCAGCATGTCTGTCTCGGGAGACATGTACGGCCAGCAGGGGCATTTAATGTCCCCCCAGGGGGCTCTGATGGGCCCTCCGAACCTGCAGCAAGGCATGATGGTCCCGGCACAGATGAGACAGCGGAGTATATCTCTGGATGGACCGATGGGATACGGACCGGGCAGTATGGCAAACCTGCCCTTTTAACAAAAAAAAAAAAAATAATGCATCAAAAAAAAGGACAAATGTTTAAAAAAAAAAAAAAAAAAAAAAAAATTGTTTTTTTTTTTTTTTTTTTTTTTTTTTTTTTTCTGGTGGTCAATCCTGATCGTCATTGATGGCATTTTAATTTTTCCAAAAAATAAAAATGTAAAAAAATAATGAGAACGCCTTTTTAAAACCAGGATTTTAAAGACTGGGGAGGGGGGCTTGTACGGTTTTAAAACATAAAAATAAAGCCATTTCTTTAACAGTTAAGCGAGGGGCAGGGAGGCAGAACTGCTCCTAGTTCTTGTTTGTTTTTATTATTCTTGGTTTTTTTTGGCTACCACACTGTTGTGCAAGGGATTAGAAAAGAAAAAAGGTGCTGTAAATAACATGCTGCAGTTTGTGATCGTTTTCAACTGTTCTGTATTCCTGTGTTTTAATAGAAGCCTAAAAGAAACTGTGTCAAAAATCCAATGCGTGGCGTGTGCACTTTCTTCATGACAGCTGGGAGGAGAAGGGGGGGGTGACGCTGCGCTCCCATTCAGAGCTTTCTCAAATATATTGTTTAGTAATGGGACCCCAAATTAATATCAAGCTCTCAGTGTAGACAAGTTATGTATTAAACAGTTGGCACTTTATTGAACAATTTTACTGTTCCTATATATATATATATATTTCTTTTTTTTTAATCGTGAGTCATCATGTTGTGTCCAAGTTTTCAGAGCTAGGGGGAGGCCTCAATTCTGAGCTGATACTTCTTCCTTTCTCTGAGTTAACCAACTCCATGCTGGGGGTCGGGAAGCAATGATACCTTTTTAAAATCTTCACAGGGGTTCAGAAATCCTGGGGAGGGCTTTCAGCGTAGAACAGAAATGGGCACAAGAGGACACAGCTCGAAATGAAGGCAGGACAGGTTTAGGACAAAGGGCAGGAATTACGTCTTCACAGAGTGGCCAGGGTATGGAATCCTGGAGAGTGCTTTCAAAGTCAAACAGAAATCACCAGAGGACGCAGCTCGAAAGGAAGACAGGACTGGTTGAGGACAAAGGGCAGGACTTGCATCTTCACAAGAGTGGTCAGGGTATGGAATGGGACTCCTGTTACACTTGGCTTTGTACACCAGAGTATATTTATTCTAATACTATATATAGTTTAGTAATATCACATGGAGCTCCCTGTTGGATAGGAATATGATACAGCTTATATTACACCTCCCAGTCCTGAGCTGTGATCACTGAAGGAGCTCTTGAGAAAGAGAAGAGGATTTCAAGAATGGGTGCCACCAAGGCAAGCTGTGAGCACTGGGGAGGAACGGGGGTTGTATGTGGGGAAACAGCTGTGTGACTAATGTTTTATTCGCATCTCTCCATGCCGTGCTAAGTGTGCATGTGGTCTTTTATATTTACATACGTGCACGTGCTACGACTATGTGTGTGTACAGAGGCTTGACATGGTAAGTAAATGTACACCCAGGGTTGAAACAACACCTGTTTATTCTGGAGCCATGCATAGCACTGGCCCCTTGCCCAGGGCAGCGACGCGCTGACACGTGCTGGCGAGACCAGCACCCCCGGGCGTGCGGGATTGCAGCCCGTTTCTGGCACGGGATCTGTGTGAAGGAGTCCCCGGAAGTGAGTTTACTCGGGCGCTGGGCTCGGTCGAGGAGAGCCCTCGGGTGCTGCACTGGGTTTATGTCCGGTGATGGGCCAGCGCAGAGTTGCGACTCCCTGCTTTTCTTTCTATTGCGTTGCACGGGCAGCGGGAGCTTGACTCAGAACAGGCTCTAAGTGTTTACTGATCTGAGACGTTCTCATATAAAAAAAAAAAAAAAAAAAAAAAAAAAGTCAGGAACTGCAGTTCCAGCTGAACGCACTGTCTGCAGTACTGCTGTGTTCTGAAAATAACCCGCTCAGATATTTACATTTTGTAATGGTAACGATTTAAAAAAAAAAGGCCACAACTCACAGCTGTTTTAGCTTTCAGTGATAAAGAAGAACAAATACAGCGCCTTATGACTAATATCCCTTTTGGAATTAACCAAGTAAGATCTTTTTTTTTTTTTTTTTTTTTTTTTTTACCAGAAATTCAACCCTATTCATTTCTTGTCGGTTTCCCTCGCGTCTCCCTTGCTTCATAACGCCTCGAGCTTTGCAACAAGCGTTGCCAGACTAGACTGTCTGATGTGCTTGTGGGAGGACAGTGTTGTGTAATGCGCTGCTGTTAAGAGATGATGAGGCTAACCCTCCAGAACTACGAGGACAGAACAAGCCCGGCTCCTTTGCACATGTCTTGCATTGGAATAAATAAAAGGAAACGGCTTCCAGCGAGCAGGAAGCGCCTGGAAGAAGGGGTTTGACCAATCACTGCAGACTCGCTTTGCATGACGACCGATCTTCATATCTATTACTGACATTAATATCTTTACTTTAACTCTGGCACATCCATTGCTTGTACAATGAATCACATTTTAAATCATATTATATATATATATATATATATATATATATATATATATATATATATATATATATATATATATAAAATGTGTTACTGGCTCTCTGTTGTTTGCAAGTGTTATGTGACCGTGACATTTTAATTTCAATGGTTTACACATCCTTTCTATGTGAAATAAACCTAATTTTCATAGCGGTATCCAACCCTCCATTAAATCAAGCTTTCAAATGTTTCTCCCTGTCATAGTGCTTGTGATGTGTTAAGATCAAAGATAAGTTATTCATTTATATGGGAACACAAACACGCACACACACGAGCTGCAAGTAAGAAGCATGCAATGTTTATTCAAAAAAGATTAACCTGCTTGGAAATGAATCCAACACAAGGACTAATGCGTGGATCAGTAAGGAAAGCAGCATTGCAGGGAATTCAAATCATGTGGATTCTAACCTCACCTCCGCCACGGGCATTCAGAACTGGCATTGTTAGAAAACCAAGTGATTCTAATTATGTTCATTAAGTTTTAAAGGACAAGATGAGAAGATTGTGTACCATAAGTGTAATATAAGTGACCAAAAATCAAATATTTACTTTGGAAGTTGTCTGTTTTGGGTTTTTTTTGCA
>NW_024472798.1:0-25000 GCF_017654505.1 Polyodon spathula | reverse complement strand
GTAATTTAATTCTGTTCCACATTGTTATTTTTTCACTTAAAATAATTAAGATAAAAATGATCTTAAATTTTACATGTGGGCCAGCATTGGAATAAGGAGAGACCTGTAATATTAAAGAATTCTTTTTTTGGTCGCCACTTATAGACAAACATTTCCATCTACAGTCCCTATTGCAAGCCTATATTTGCTGCAGCTAAGCTAGCCTCTACAGGAGCTGCCACAGCTGGAAACGAACCTGTTATCATCCTATTGAATCAACTCGAGCACTAACACACCTAAACATATGTTTCTAATGTATAATGATCTCAAATGAAGAAGTAACAAATATATCAATTTGAATTGTGCAGTGAACACATTTGTGCAGTTTTTGTATTTTTGGTTTTCCAGCATGTAGCATAGGATTCGTGCAGTTCTGCAAGCCTGGGAGTTTCTCTACACAGCCTTGCTCCTCTTCCTAAAAGCTGTAGCCTGCGGTGGAGCTGGTGCTCACTCCCTCGGAGTAGGACATGCGCGTCCGTCTCAAGTTTACCAGTGATGCAGCCTGCTCCGCTCTCAGGCAGCCCGCGTCCCTGAGCAGTCTCAGCAGGTCTTGGCGGAACTTGACTCCCACAAAGGCATAGAGGATGGGGTTGAGACAGCAGTGCATGTACCCGAGGCTCTCCGTCACCGTCACCGCCTGGATCAGCGCACCGCGGAAGGAGCAGCTCCTCTCCTGAACCTTGTCCAGCATCACCAGGGTCTGCAGGAACAGGACGACGTTGTAGGGCAGCCAGCAGAGCCCGAAGACCCCGGTGATGAGCAGTGCCAGCCGGATGGCGCGGTGCTTGTCGAAGCTCTGCTGGCTGCGGCACAGCGTTGCCACGATGGCGGAGTAGCAGTACACCATGGCGGCCAGGGGCAGGAAGAAACCCAAGATGTGGGTCAGGAATCGGCTGGCGATGTCCCAGTTGAAGCCCTGGCTGGTGAATCTGCAGGAGAGTTGGTCGCTGCTGCTGCTGTTGTAGCCCGCGGGGGAGACCGAGAGGAAAGCTGCGTTGGGTATGGAGAAGCAGAAGCAGAGCAGCCAGACCACGCTGCAGATCAGGTGCACGGTGCGAGTCCGACGCCCGCGGCACCTCTTCACGGCGTGCACCACAGCCAGGTAGCGGTCGAACCCAATGCAGCCCAGCAGCAAGCCACCGCAGTAGAAGTTGAGCTTGTAGACCACGCCCACGACCTTGCAGAGAAAGAGGCCGAACACCCAGCCCTCCAGGGCCTGGACCAGGGAGAAGGGGAACGCCACCAGGAGCAGGAGGTCCGCCAGAGCAAGGTGAAGGAGGTAGAGCTCGGTGACACCGAGGGAGCGTCTGTTACGCTTCAGGATGACCAGCACCAGCCCGTTCCCACACACCCCTGTTAGGAAGACGATGGTGTTGACCACAGGTAGGAAGATGGTGCGGAAGCGCTCAATGCCGGCAACGCTGAAAGTGGAGTCGTCCTCGCACGTGTACTCTGTTTCCAGGTAGGACCCCGAAGAGTCCGTGTCGTTATACTCGTCAAACATGCTCAGATCAGAAGCCTGCAGCTGAGAGAACAAAGGATTATCACGGGTTGCTGATTGTAGAAGGGGCTCGTTTTGAATCTTTAATCCGGTTTTAGTTAACTCTTTAATGTGAGCCTAAGATGAATCAGCTTTGACTCTAGTATGATGTGACGAGTAATTTGTTTTACAGAAATGTTTTGTAGCAAGTTTTGCTTGTGGATGAGAAAAAAAAAAGTTACAAGAAATAGATATCTGCAAAGAGTTATTTCAGCAATTTGTTTTGCAAAACTAACCTCTTTTAACGATTACGATATATATCCAAACTTTTGCTGCAAAAGATTGCTTGTTTTAGAGACATTTCTAGAAATGATACATTTCCATCGGTGGGGGGTGGGGGGGTATGTAAACTTTTGACTACAACTGCATATATAAATGCATATTTATTTTGAGGAATGCAGATGTAGTTTGTGTAGGTGTGCGCTTGTCATTGTGAGTTGAGACACTCCCGTCCCCTCCCCTGTGTACAGCATTGTGACCGCAGAGGATACTCACAATGACATGCTGAATCCCTTTCACTAGGACAGCTGCTCCTACAGCCCTTGCACACGCCCCTGGGAGCTGCCGAGAGCCTCCCTCTATATTTCACTCTGCGTGTGAGGTGTGTGGTGCAGAGAAGAGTGGCTTACAAGTCAGTTCTGAAGTCGTAAAATGGCTTACGCTGTTGATGTGCTCAAAAAAGCTGTGATGACAATAATCTTTATTATTTAAGCAAGGATACACATGAGGTGCTTTTTCTTTCTTTTGCAATTGCAGGCAGTGTTTAAACAATGCTGCTTGCTGTTCCTCGTGTTCTCTGACTAGGTTTGCAATGCTGCTTGCTGTTCCTCGTGTTCTCTGACTAGGTTTGCAATGCTGCTTGCTGTTCCTTGTGTTCTCTGACTAGGTTTGCAATGCTGCTTGCTGTTCCTTGTGTTCTCTGACTAGGTTTGCAATGCTGCTTGCTGTTCCTCGTGTTCTCTGACTAGGTTTGCAATGCTGCTTGCTGTTCCTCGTGTTCTCTGACTAGGTTTGCAATGCTGCTTGCTGTTCCTCGTGTTCTCTGACTAGGTTTGCAATGCTGCTTGCTGTTCCTCGTGTTCTCTGACTAGGTTTGCAATGCTGCTTGCTGTTCCTCGTGTTCTCTGACTAGGTTTGCAATGCTGCTTGCTGTTCCTTGTGTTCTCTGACTAGCAATGCTGCTTGCTGTTCCTCGTGTTCTCTGACTAGGTTTGCAATGCTGCTTGCTGTTCCTCGTGTTTTGCTAGGTTTGCATGCTGCTTGCTGCGTGTTCTCTGCTAGGTTTGTTGCTTGCTGTTCCTCGTGTTCTCTGACTAGGTTTGCAATGCTGCTTGCTGTTCCTCGTGTTCTCTGACTAGGTTTGCAATGCTGCTTGCTGCGTGTTCTCTGACTAGGTTTGCAATGCTGCTTGCTGTTCCTCGTGTTCTCTGACTAGGTTTGCAATGCTGCTTGCTGTTCCTCGTGTTCTCTGACTAGGTTTGCAATGCTGCTTGCTGTTCCTCGTGTTCTCTGACTAGGTTTGCAATGCTGCTTGCTGTTCCTCGTGTTCTCTGACTAGGTTTGCAATGCTGCTTGCTGCGTGTTCTCTGACTAGGTTTGCAATGCTGCTTGCTGTTCCTCGTGTTCTCTGACTAGGTTTGCAATGCTGCTTGCTGTTCCTCGTGTTCTCTGACTAGGTTTGCAATGCTGCTTGCTGTTCCTTGACTAGGTTTGCAATGCTGCTTGCTGTTCCTTGTGTTCTCTGACTAGGTTTGCAATGCTGCTTGCTGTTCCTCGTGTTCTCTGACTAGGTTTGCAATGCTGCTTGCTGTTCCTCGTGTTCTCTGACTAGGTTTGCAATGCTGCTTGCTGTTCCTTGTGTTCTCTGACTAGGTTTGCAATGCTGCTTGCTGTTCCTCGTGTTCTCTGACTAGGTTTGCAATGCTGCTTGCTGTTCCTCGTGTTCTCTGACTAGGTTTGCAATGCTGCTTGCTGTTCCTCGTGTTCTCTGACTAGGTTTGCAATGCTGCTTGCTGTTCCTCGTGTTCTCTGACTAGGTTTGCAATGCTGCTTGCTGTTCCTCGTGTTCTCTGACTAGGTTTGCAATGCTGCTTGCTGCGTGTTCTCTGACTAGGTTTGCAATGCTGCTTGCTGTTCCTCGTGTTCTCTGACTAGGTTTGCAATGCAGCTTGCTGTTCCTTCGTGTTCTCTGACTAGGTTTGCAATGCTGCTTGCTGTTCCTCGTGTTCTCTGACTAGGTTTGCAATGCTGCTTGCTGTTCCTCGTGTTCTCTGACTAGGTTTGCAATGCTGCTTGCTGTTCCTCGTGTTCTCTGACTAGGTTTGCAATGCTGCTTGCTGTTCCTCGTGTTCTCTGACTAGGTTTGCAATGCTGCTTGCTGTTCCTTGTGTTCTCTGACTAGGTTTGCAATGCTGCTTGCTGTTCCTCGTGTTCTCTGACTAGGTTTGCAATGCTGCTTGCTGTTCCTCGTGTTCTCTGACTAGGTTTGCAATGCTGCTTGCTGTTCCTCGTGTTCTCTGACTAGGTTTGCAATGCTGCTTGCTGTTCCTCGTGTTCTCTGACTAGGTTTGCAATGCTGCTTGCTGTTCCTCGTGTTCTCTGACTAGGTTTGCAATGCTGCTTGCTGTTCCTCGTGTTCTCTGACTAGGTTTGCAATGCTGCTTGCTGTTCCTCGTGTTCTCTGACTAGGTTTGCAATGCTGCTTGCTGTTCCTTGTGTTCTCTGACTAGGTTTGCAATGCTGCTTGCTGTTCCTTGTGTTCTCTGACTAGGTTTGCAATGCTGCTTGCTGTTCCTTGTGTTCTGTTTCATAACTTCTGATCCACCCATAAAAAAGAAACAAACATGTTACACCTATCTGGCAGGCAGACAGACAGACAGGCAGGCAGGCAGACAGGCAGGCAGACAGGCAGGCAGGCAGTAGATTGTACCTCTTATCCTGCAGCCAGGAAGAATTGAAAATTACTGTATTGATACCTTTAAATTAGTCTGAACAAAAAAACCAACGTTTATGCAGCTGAGGGGTGCTTTTGTTTTGGCCGAGGCTTCTAAAGTATTACTGTGTTTCTGTAATTTGATTAACACATTTGTGTTGGCTGTCTTGTGACCAGGCCTTCCTTGAAAAGAGCGGTTTCTAACCTCAGTGGAACTTTCCTGCTTAATTTAAGGTTCAATAAAAAAACACACACAGTTGTATTTTTGAGGCACACGATAGCAGAACGCCTCCTCATCGACTCCTTCACAACGAGTGCTTCTGTTAACGAATCTGTCCTGATCTGGAAACCAGATAACAATTCAACCAGGTGCTGCTGCTGCTGCTTCTGCTGCGATTGTGATTCGATAAGATCCACCTGCACGCCTTTCTCCAGTTAAAGCAGATGTGTCTGTCCGTGGCAATCCGGTAAAACTAACAACAGATTTCAGCCTGTTTATTGATTAACTGTGACAGAAAACCCCTCTCTGTCAAAACCTCCACTGGCTGGTCTTCAGAGTGAGGGAGGTGAGAGTAAAGAAACAGCTGGTATTGATTGCATCTGCATAGGCGGTTATAATAAACCAAATCAATGATCAATACATCCAAATAAACATTTTTATAACACCCAATAACATTAAATTCTGGGGGAGGGGTGTAAATTATAGATTGATGAAAAATCTAGGGCGAATGCAGTATCAAAGCCACAGACCCACCTCTGACAGACAGGCAGACAGCCTCCACCCATACATCCCATCTCAAGACACACTGTACAACCTGAGCTAATGGAGCCTCTTCGTTAGGTTCATCGCAATGGTACAAGCAGTTGTCTAGATGTGAGCGAAACATTACACAGAGAAAGACAGATGGACCCAAGATTCATACAACCCAAGACAGATTCTAATAGATTTTCTGCTAAAAGAAAAGGTCCATGTTTCATTACAACTAAAGAAGCAGTTCTTTCTCTCTCTGTATAAATACATATATGCAAATATGTGCAACACTAAAAGGGCAACCAGACAGACAGACAGACCCATTACAAGTTAAAGCAGGTTCTTAGCAAGCTTTGTGTAAATTGGACAAGCGCTTCTCCAGCTAGTTTGCAAATTCCCGTACGTACGCCTGCCCCCGCAATTTAAAGGGTTAATATAGATGAGCCCAGCACACTGCAATAATAATGCCAGCAGCACTATCTCTCTGAAAGCAGGCACAGCTCAGATGCAGACCACAAGGTTTGCCCACTGAAATTTGTTCCATTTGCCCTGTAGTTTTGCTGTTATGATTTTCCCATGCTGCACAGTGCAGCTTTCATTCATGGCAGAAGCATAATACATCACCATGCTTTCACTCTGCTTTTAGCCTGTTACCCCATTAATAGAAGGATAATCACAGTGAACATGCAAGCAAATTCATGAACCTCTCCACGCTGAAAGGGTTTCCAATAAGCCAATGGTCACACTTACATCTATCATGATATTGGTTGTATCGTATCCGTCCATCGTGTGGTCTCCTTTGCCCAGTCTTCGTTTGACCCCAGCAGTGAAGCCCTGTGCCCCTGAGTGCCTGGCAGCTCTGCGGCTCAGTCTGGTCTGTTTGTTACAGTGCAGTTCAAACCCAGCCGTGTGAGAGCAAGCACAAGATGTTTCCTGTTCAGCTGAGGAAGGGGAGGGAGGATTTTATTTATGATTTATATTTTTTTTTTGGGGGGGGGGGGGGGGGGGGGTTATGTACTGGAGGGTATGATAAACCATGTAGAGCTTCCAAGCCTGCCCTGGACTGGAGGGAGCACCCTTTCTCTCAGAGGGGTGACAGAGGGACGGAGCAGTTCAGTCTCCATGCCTCAAACCTGCCCTGGACTGGAGGGAGCACCCTTTCTCTCAGAGGGGTGACAGAGGGAGGGAGCAGTTCAGTCTCCATGCCTCAAACCTGCCCTGGACTGGAGGGAGCACCCTTTCTCTCAGGGGGTGACAGAGGGAGGGAGCAGTTCAGTCTCCATGCCTCAAACCTGCCCTGGACTGGAGGGAGCACCCTTTCTCTCAGAGGGGTGACAGAGGGAGGGAGCAGTTCAGTCTCCATGCCTCAAACCTGCCCTGGACTGGAGGGAGCACCCTTTCTCTCAGAGGGGCGAAAGAGGGAGGGTTGGGGTTAGGATTACGGTTAGGTCACAGATTTGTATATATATATATATATATATATATATATATATATATATATATATATATATATATATATATATATATATATATATATATATACTTTTTTCGTTATTTTCTATATTTAATGCTCAAAAGTGTTAAATATAAATCTGTGGTTCCTTGCTTCTTTTACTGTTTGCTGCCTCTAGTGGCAGGCGTGCAGCATTGCAGCCTATGAGGCATAGAGAACAATGCATAACGTTCAAGATAGATTGGGTGTAGTTCTCCCCTTTGAAGAGTGGCAGCCCGTGTTTCTTCTCAGCATTTGGAAAACGTAATTTCAGAAAGCTTCGATCTTGCAGATATGATGGGAATAAAATGAAATAAAATATAAAATTTCACATGAAAACAAACAAAAAAAAAGTGAGTCAGGTAGTGTGCTGGACTGAGTTGCATCACAGGGCTAGCCAGTCCAGAAATACACTGAAGAATATTGTCTACTGGGCTACAAAGCACTTTCAAATTCTTGGGGGAAAAAATCATTTGCTTTGTTCACGGAAAAACTGACTGTGCACTCACAGTAGACACCCCCCCCCCCCCCCCCCCCCCCCCCCCCCCCCCCCCGACTGCTGTAACATTATAAATCTTAGGTCTCTTTAATGCATGGTTTGACCTAGTCAAATTTGTCGTGAACAGCACTTAACCTCTTAGACAGTAATACCTCTACATTATGTAACTTTATACATGGGGGGGGGGGGGGGGGGTGACAGGCACTCTTTATTTGGACATGTGAAATAAACCTGTACTGATCTTATATAATACTTAACGTGACTTGATGACATCGTAAGATCTAAGTAAGACTGCAAGATGTAAACCGAGTTCTACATTTGGCTTTACAAAAAATAATAATTTAAAAAAATGGACAAATCGGTCAATCTCTCATTTTGGAGACGCAATAATTTATAATTCCTCCATTGTCCGTCAAAAGTAAAACTGTACACATATATTATATTTACTTGACTAGCATTATTATGAATTTCAAGAAGAATTACTGTAGAATTGTGGAGTAATGATGCATCAAAATCGGCCCTGACAAAGAAAATGCACTCAGACTCAATTGGTGAATCTGTCATTTTGGAGAAGCAATGAATCAGAATTACCCCATTGGCCGTGAGAAATAAAACTGTACACTTATAATGCACTCACTCCACTAGCACTGTTATGAATTTCAATATATAATACTGTACAATTGTGCAGGAATGAAGCACCAAAAAAAAAAACTATAACAAAAAAACACTGACGCAATAGATGAATTGGTAAATGGATCTTTCCCCACACATCTGCAAGAAGGTAATGGAAAAGACAATGGCTTTTCAAATAAAATCTACTGGTTCAACTAGTTGGACTGGTTCTGAGGCAGATTTGATATTGTTCAAAAAAACATATCGACAATGCTAATTCTAATTTAACATTTACTATGGAGTATAGCAAGACCACAATTAATCTCCTGGACTTGCTTAGCTCCGCTGATAATGAAGGACAATTCAACACGTCTGTTTGACCTGGTGACTGACAAAATCACACTTTCTAGAGGGTGTTTGTGAGGTGTAAGTTCATTTTTGAGAGAAGACGGTTGGTTAGAAAAAGTCCCCAGCTAGTCTATGAAAATTCAAGGTGTTGCTGCTTCACAGAAAACGTGTTAAAAGAAAAAACAGTTCCGTCTTTTAGAGAAACTGATGCTAGCGACCAGAAATGTTTTCATTCAGTTGTAGAAAATGCAGCATGCAACTATATTTTAGGAGAAAAAAAAAACAACTATTTAGCATCAAGCAAGCGAGGTGCTCTCTTCACCCTCAAACAGTAAAGCTGGTCCCTGGCATCGAGTATCTTGCAAGACCGGTGTGGTGATCTCTCTCTCTCTGACCGGCACCTGTAATGAACTGCAGCTCCCTCAGTCAGCTCCCTACACTGCAGGCACACCACGCCCCCCATGGCTCCAGGGGAGCAAACTGTACAAACTCTCTGTTTAAACGGGCCCGGTCTTTGCGAGTCACAACTACAATCTGAGTGTCTCGGAGACGCTCGCTTGTTTCTGGAATTTAATATTACTCTCAAACCAGATCTTTCGGAATCCTCCGCAGGACAGTTAAAGTCCAGTATTTGTCCCTTTTAATGTCTTTAACATAATATGGACTTGCCTTCATATCTGCCACTTTCCACACCTCTGTGAGGTTTTCACAGTCAGCGGGTATTTGCAACAACAGCTCAGACAAGAAGCCTACCTGAACACCAGTGTTTATATGATGTATTCTCCACACCTCGCCAGGCTCAAGGGTTTTAACTCTATGACATAACCAAACAAATTATTATTATTTTTTAATGAAATCTATTAAGTTCACCCAACTAATGTTTTGTCCCAGTGGGGTAGTCGAGGGTTTACGCAGGTAAACGGCGTTTACCCACTTTGAATTTTGAAGCAATATAGCGTTTACCGACTTCTCATGTAAGGGATACAGGGTTTAACCAGTTCTACTATCTTGTGATGTGCAAATCCTGGGTTAAAGAGGAGATATTGTAACGGTGAGCGTGTGTTGTGTTGTGTTGTGTTGTTTAAATGCATCTACAATGGGGGGCTCTGGTGGGCTGAGGGCTAATAACAATGCATCTGTTCAATATATCTGTTCAGCTCCACCAAACAGAGGTTTACCCACTTTTTAATTTACCAGTACACCACTGCTTTGTCCCAACCTCGAGTCTTTGAAAAACTTGAGAAGTTGACGTTACAGAAGAATATATTCTTCAGATTCAGAATGTCAATCAATCAATCTTTATTTTATATAGCGCCTTTCACAGCGGAGCACCATCACAAAGCGCTTTACAAAATGCAGGAATAACAAGAAAATCCATAATACTTCAAATACAGAGAAATGCATGATAGACAGTAAAAAAACACAATGCATAATACATTAGATACAGTGGAAAGTAATACATGATAGCAACATGAAATAGTACACTATATGCAGTGGAAAGTGCAGAATACATGATAGCAGCATAATACATGAATTATTAACAGCAGCTAATAGCAGATATCAGGCTTAAAGCGCATGGAAAGCAGGAGAGAACAGGAGGGTCTTGAGAGTTAATTTAAAACGAGCGAAGTATCTCAGGTTTGTTCTGAAGAAGATTACACGTGTGCTAACTCACTGTAGTTTACACTGATCTGGAGATATAAAACTGGCACTGCAGCATATACCTGTCCCTCAAAAACACACAGGTTACAAAGCAAGCAGTGCAGACTTCCTGTATCTTACACAAACACGCACGGGGTGGGGGAAGCAATCGTTCTTAAAGGTAACTACGAGTACAAGGGCCAGAATCAACACACCCCACTTTAAATGTTTATATTCTAGTGATTCTTGTTCAATGTCCCTACTGCGACAGGTAGAGGTGTAAGATTCCTGCATAAGCATGCACTAGAAAAACAAAGTCCTGCTTTGCATTCGTTTTGATTTTCATTGGATTATCAACAGAAAATTGTTGTTCAACAGCTGCGATGGTAATGGCTAGAATTGTTTCCTGCACTGGCTGGAAATACAATGTAACAATCATATATTATTACAATTCTTAATAATGTAACATCTTTAAAATGTTAAATGCTGATGCAGCAGGGGCTTTGTGTTGAGGGAGAGAGCGCATCCCTGCCCAATTCCCCTCTGTACTGGGAAAGGCCGGCACAAGACTGTTGTTCACCTTGACTGTACTGTACAATAGAGAAAAGTGTAAGGTACTGCACGCAGGAAATAAAAATGTACATTATAAATATCATATGGGAGATATTGAAATTGGAGAAGGAATCTATGAAAAAGACCTAGGAGTTTTTGTTGACTCAGAAATGTCTTCATCTAGGCAATGTGGGGAAGCTATAAAAAAGGCTAACAAGATGCTCGGATACATTGTGAAAAGTGTTGAATTTAAATCAAGGGAAGTAATGTTAAAACTGTACAATGCACTAGTAAGACCTCATCTTGAATATTGTGTGCAGTTCTGGTCACCTCGCTATAAAAAAGATATTGCTGCTCTAGAAAGAGTGCAAAGAAGAGCGACCAGAATTATTCCGGGCTTAAAAGGCATGTCATATGCAGACAGGCTAAAAGAATTGAATCTGTTCAGTCTTGAACAAAGAAGACTACGTGGCGACCTAATTCAAGCATTCAAAATTCTAAAAGGTATTGACAGTGTCGACCCAAGGGACTTTTTCAGCCTGAAAAAAGAAACAAGGACCAGGGGTCACAAATGGAGTTTAGAAAAAGGGGCATTCAGAACAGAAAATAGGAGACACTTTTTTACACAGAGAATTGTGAGGGTCTGGAATCAACTCCCCAGTAATGTTGTTGAAGCCGACACCCTGGGATCCTTCAAGAAGTTGCTTGATGAGATTCTGGGATCAATAAGCTACTAACAACCAAACGAGCAAGATGGGCCGAATGGCCTCCTCTCGTTTGTAAACTTTCTTATGTTCTTATGTTCTAAAGACATCAAAATAGAAAAGATTAACATAAGAAATAAAAACAGGACCAAAACCAAAAGCTTCCAAAGGTGGCAAATAAACATTTGTGATCAACCCTGTCTCTTGATCAAGCGAAATTAAGCCAAAGAAAAAAACAAGAGTTAAAATAATGCTTACTGAGCTATATTGTCAACAACACCAGAGCGCCCGCTTCTTTACATACTGCACCTGAACAGGGCTGCAGTATCGAGAGCGATTTCCTATCGTATCTAATCCAATAAATGTTATCTTCAAATCTGCTACGACTATGAGTGAGGTGACCCAATTACTGGTTATCCCATTTGCCTCATGCAGCAGCTGCTACTGTAGGTGTAGATGATCAAGGTGTTAACCACATGGCGTGCAGATAAAGACAGTCAGCTCCGTTGTAAACCGTAATATGCGATTCTGGATTTGCATAAACCTGTTATTCCAAATGAAAGCCGCCAAACGAATCGCACATGACCACAGCACGCTTTGAACGTGCAAATGCACCGCAGTGCAGCTGTTTGTGAATGGGAAACGTTATGAAAACCGGGCTATTTAAAACGCACTTAATCGCGGAATGTTAACTATTGCTGCAGAGAGGTGTTGTTTTCAGCGCAAGGTCGCGTTTATATCCTAAGGGGGGTGTGCTTGAGCGCTGCTCTGACTTTACAAACGAACATTTTAAATGGAGCTGCAAACTCAAGCAGAAGCGACGCGCAGCCTTGAGAACGTCACCGTTACGTCATTGAAAACCCCCCCATCTAACTGTTAGCACGGAGGCGTGGCTGCATTTAACAAAAATATAATTCATTAAAATGCCAGCCGCTGGTTTTAAATGCTGTTGCCTGTACGGGACAACGTGAGGATCCCGAAACGGAGTTTGTAAAAGGTCGAGGTCGTTTGAAATTATTATTGCCGGTGGTCAGCTGACTAAACCGGGGAGGGTTTAAATCCGGAAGGGGAGCCATCTTGGAGATTCAGTTTAAAGAAAATAGAAAGAGACGCGAAAAAAAAAAAAAAAGCAAAAGAAAACTGAACGAAAAGCAAAAGATAAACGACGAGTATCGCAGAGACCCTCGGTAACGACTCCCTGCGTGTCCCCCGGGGCTCCCGGGGCTCCCCGCTCTCCTCAGGACGCTCTGTGTGTCTGTGTGTGTTTGTGTGTCTGTGTTTGTGTGTCTTGTTTGTGTCTGTGTGTCTTGTTTGTTTGTTTGTTTGTTTTGTGTCTTGTTTGTTTGTCTGTGTGTGTGTCTGTTTGTGTCTGTGTGTCTTGTTTGTTTGTCTGTGTGTGTGCCTGTTTGTGTCTGTGTTTGTGTGTCTTGTTTGTCTGTGTGTGTGCCTGTTTGTGTGTGTCTTGTTTGTGTCTGTGTGTCTTGTTTGTTTGTTTGTTTTGTGTCTTGTTTGTGTGTTTGTGTTTGTGTGTGTGTCGTTGTTGGGGGTGGTGTCGGTTGCGGTGTTTAAACCCTGTTTAAATGTGTGTCAGGGAGCTGCCTGCGAGGTTAGCAGGGCGATGCTCGTGTAGTTTTTGAGGTGTAACGTTTTTATTTGAATGTTTTTGGTCTTTGCGTTTAAACCTGAAGACCTGTGTTTTTTTGTTTTTTTTTAAATCTAATGCTGTTTTTTTCGACGTGATGACATTTCAAAGATATGTGGGTATCTGTTTAGTTTTGAATTTAAGACTCCAGGCTGGATTTCATGTTGGCATTTATTTAAAAAAAATTAGTCCTCGGCAAATTTGTTTTTAAGTAAAAGAAAAATATTTAAAAGTTTACACGTGTTTCTGTTGGAAATGATAAATAAACTCGGTGTTTGAGGGCTTTTATATTTCAGTGGCTTAACTAGGCGTAACGAAGTCTGTTTTGAGTAATTGTACGGTATTTGTGAGCAGCGGTAATTTGCAGGGAACAATAGAAACGCCGCTATCGCATTGGAGGAAGCGCAGCTTGTTAACTGTGCTGTGAAACTGCAGTGATGCGCACAGAGCGGCCTCTGGGTTAAATGGAAAGGGCATGCCCGCCCCCTGACTCCAGTCCTTCCGCAGTCATCGTCATCGATTTTAAAACGTTCAGGGTTTGGTTTTGCATCGATTAATTCGGTGCCTTTTACAGTAATTTTGTATTAGAGCCCCCCCCCCCCCCCCCCCCCCATGCGGGGTCTCTTTGCAAGTCCGAACTCGACCATAAAATACACTAGTGGGTTAGGCCTTTTGTTGCATGATTTTAATATGCACGAAGAAAGAGGTTTGATTGTGATTTGACATGAGCTATGAAGACAGGCTAAAAAATAACAATCTTCAGCCTCAAATAAGGAAGAGAAAGGAGACTCGATTTGAAGTCTTTTAAAATCATAAATGGTCTAGATGGTTAACTGAAGACAGTGCAAGTTTAGCACAGAGGGAGGGGGGAATAAGGAGTCCACAAGTGCAGAGCAGAAGGTAGAACATTTGTTACACAATTATAAGTGCATGGAGTGCAATGGGATCCTTCAAGAAGCTGCTTGATGAGATTTTGGGATCAATCAGCTACTAACAACCAAACGAGCAAGATGGGCCGAATGGCCTCCTCTCGTTTGTAAACTTTCTTATGTTCTTATGTCTGTGCTTGGACAGCACCATTCTGGCTGAGCATTGCTGATCGGGCAATGCTTCTAGGAGCCTCCTGCAATCTGTAATCAGATTTTATTATTATCAGACGGGATAGCCCCCTTGGCTGCTTACTGCATTCTTCCACAGGGCTGCGCTTTGCTTGCAGGGTTCAAGTGCTGTCGCATCACGGCTGTGTCAGTGTGCTCTTGCGAGAGCAGTATTGTATTGGTGAACTAGCTGGAGGTGGTTCACCGTGCGTCAGTGTTGCTGGGGTGCTTCGAAGGGTGAAGTGTAGGGGAAGCCTGATGGGATGGCATTAGACCAGACTGATAGAAGGGCCTTGCTCTGGTACAGTACCCAAGATCAGCGGTCACAACCCCAAATGTGATCACAGGCCACCATGGCAGCCTGCCAAAGGTCCTGGTGGCAGCCTGTGCACGTTTTACTCCACTTAAATATATATAGTACGACTAGATTTCCAAACGTGTAACTAAAAGGTATTCCTGAGTTCAATATTTAGAGTGTTATATATTTTAACAAACAATCCTTTCAACATCCTTTTAACTGTAACCAACTGTAACAGCAATTTATTTTGGGGACATTTGTGCAATAATTGGGGGACAGGAAGGGGGGGGGGGGGGTGACGACAAAAAGATTCCTGTGTCTTTCCTGGGAAATTAAGCTTGTTTTTAAAGTTACCTGGTTGCAAAACAGTAGATCTTTAGCAGTGCTTGAATTGGGAACATTAGCATAAGGAATGGAAGATTTGAGCTGGGCTCTTCAGAGGTGCTGCACAATCTGTCAGCACAGCCCTTTATGTACTAAATGATCCATGTCAAATCTGAGGGCTCTTATTCTTCAGCAGTAGGAATTGACAGTTGGCGAAAAGCATAGTCAACTTTTTTACCTTTCTTGGCTTTTTCTTGCATCAAACTTGATTGGTGTTGGTTTTTTTTGGCTGCTGGCTCCTTCGATGCCTGCAGGTCTTGACTAGGATGGCCGCTGGAGCTGAAGTTTTTCTTGCAGTGATAATTGTAGCCAGGATTCAGGATTGAATTCCTGCATGCTGCAGTGACGCGTTTTTTCTAGTTGCTCGAGTGTGCAGTGCTGCCTGGCAACCAGTGATGCGTTCGTCCAAGCTGGGCAAAATCCACTCTGCAACAAGCGAAAGAGAGAATCGATCTGAACTGTTAATTGATAAATAAAACAATAGACAATGCTCCCAGGCTGCCGGTTCCCGAGCCCTGCCCTGGAGGACTCGGGCACTGACTGTAAGCTGCGTGGCATTGCTGCTTGTGAACCGTATGATCTAGCCCAGCATGGGGAACACAGTCATTTTACAGTACAGCTGGAGAAAGACGCTCCAGAAACAGACTGAAAAGGGCATAACTGGCAAACACTCTTGTAAGAGAAGTAATTCAACCCATATATAGATAGATGGAGAGAGATGCGTATTGTATATACACTGCTGTGTCATGTTAGTTTTGTGTCCCCTGATCACCCTGTGCAGTGCGCTGCTTCATGCCAATCTCTCTTGCTGAAGTTTCCTTTCCCCCTCCTTATTTTATTTATTTTCAACCTTGCAGGTTGAAGAGAACAGTGGCAATCCGCCAGAGGCTACAGCAGCAAGTCGAGAGTGGATTTCAACACGCCGCTGGTTTGTTCTGACTTCGCGGAAGCCGAGCCATTGACTCTCGGACTGCTTCACAGAGAGAGACTGTAACCAGTGCAGGCCTGCATCGCAATATTGGGGACTCGTACTTCTGTTGAGCGACAATTCAAACGAGAGATCAGACAAAATCTCGACAAACTATTGCAGAAATCTCTTTTTGGAGAATTGTATACATACATGTAAATATAAATATATATAATAAGATTGCAGGTTTTTTATGCTGCAAACTTTTGGAATTAACGCGTTGTATTAAAGATTTTGTAAGACAGACTATTGTATAAGGATGAGCACTGCAAGAACGGAGGCGCCAGTGATTCTGGGTTTGTCCAATCAGAATGGACAGCTTAGAGGCCCCGTGAAGCCCCCAGGGGGGGGTGGCGGTGGGGTGACCCCCGCGCAACAGACCAACCAGATCAAGAACTCCAGCATGAACAATGGGAACCCACATCCGGCACAGACCCCCAACAGCACCATCAAGTGAGTACTGAGCGAGGAGACTGGACCGGCTCCCCTCTTCTCTCTCAACCCGTCCTGGGAAAACTGAGGGGGGATCAAATCTGATGCAAACGGAGATGTGGGATACTGTGTAGATGCAGTGTTTGGAGATCTGGACTTGGTTTTTAACCTTGGTCCCCACGTACTCCCTCTTAGTCCGGGTGTTTTGTTTCTTCCAGGATTGCTATTTGTTTTAAACATGCATGGCTTTCTAGTGCACATTTAAAAAGACAGCACTTGCCTTTGAGACCTTAACCAGTGTGCCACTGCAGTGATTGCTCTAGTCTGTGCTCCTCGCCCCAGAATGCGACACAGAGAGCATAAACTGGTTGAAACCAACACCTGGTTGAAAGTGCTGAAGTAGCCATTCAAGCAGCTTGAGATTTTGAATGGGTTAGTAAGAGCAGGTTTGTCTACAGCTGCAGTAAAGTTTGACTATTTAGAAATACTACAGTTCAGTAGCAAATGTGTTTTTTTTTTTTTCTCCTTTGGTCAAGCCAGTGTTTAATTTAATTTTGCTTTGGTGCTTCTGAATTTAGGACTATTGAGTGTGGATGAGGTTAGACTGTGCTTGTAAAATGTCTCAAACTAAACTTGGTGGTTCTCTAACAGAACTCCCATGTTTTGAAATTTGATTGTGTGGGCCTCTTGAAGCGCTGTCTTGAAATGGATTTGAATGTAACTTTGTTTTAAATGCATTTTGTAAATGTGTTTTGAGTTCTCCACAAACATGCTGTCTGTCCCCCTCTAGGCCAGGGGATGACTGGAAGAAGAATTTACAAGTCCCGTCCAAGGATATGAGAATGAGAACTTCGGTAAGAGAAGCCGTTTAGAAGCCGTTCCCCCTTGGAATTGCTGTCTGGACCGATTTTCACTTTGACGTTAAATACTGAACTTTTACCAATAAGACGTTTTGCAGTCTCAACATGAAGGTATTGATATGATACAAGAGGGAGCTGGGATGATGTGTGGCTATAATGCAGTCTGCTGTGCCTGAATAATTGAACTGTAGTGTGTTTTTTAAAAGCGACTGTGTCTGGTGGAATTGCTTCCTTGGCCCACAGTCGCAACTGTCCCGCCTGCCTTGTGTTTCAGGATGTGACGGCGACAAAAGGCAACGAGTTTGAGGATTACTGCCTGAAGCGGGAGCTGCTGATGGGAATATTTGAAATGGGCTGGGAGAAGCCGTCGCCCATCCAGGTGAGGGGCAGCGCCGGGTGGGTTGTGGAAACCAGAACATGCTGGAGTTTGGATTTCAACTCCAACTCTTGGATTTACAGTTCATGTCTTAGTTAACCTTGGCAAAAAAAAAAAAATTGCATACAGTGCATTGAAATTTCTTTAAAGTAGAATTTAAAACAATGACAGACTGATATAAAGGGCTGGAGGCTGTGAATACTATTATGGGTGGAACTGTGGAAGAGATTTAGGTCCTGGTTAAAACAAAAACCTGGATTGCTTGTTTTACTGGAATGTGGAATGGGAGTCTAAACACTGGAAGTGTTCCAGAGAAGGGAGGTTTTGCTCAGACCAGCACATCAAGATCCTTGGCTTCTGCAGTGTTTGCTGGTGTACCAGCCAGTGCTGCCCAGTGGTAACTTGAGTGTGTGTTCCTGCAGGAGGAGAGCATTCCCATTGCACTGTCGGGTAGGGATATTCTGGCCAGAGCTAAGAACGGCACAGGCAAGAGTGGCGCCTACCTCATCCCCTTACTGGAGCGCATCGACCTGAAGAAGGACTGCATACAAGGTAAGGAGATCCGCTGACTTTCATTGAAGCTTTTGAGTCGATCGTTGAATTCAGAAATGAAAGCTGTAACTGTGTGTTAACCCTTTGCGGTCCTACGTCGGACCAGGTCTGACATTACAATTTCCCCTTTCCAGTCCAGTGTTGCACCCTGTCTGACATCATCGTAAAGAGGGGGGGACCCGACAAGCACTGAATAAATGGACTGCAAAGGGTTAACCCTGGCTGAAACACACTTAACATTCTTTGCTGAAGCAGGACTCAGTTATGTATATTGAGGGTAAAGGACATGCTTTTTCTGTCCTGTTTGAAGAGTAGGGGTAGGATAGCGTCTGATCCCTGACCCTTCCTGTCCCCAGCTTTGGTCGTGGTCCCCACCAGGGAGCTGGCGCTGCAGGTCAGCCAGATCTCCATCCAGGTCAGCAAGCACATGGGCGGAGTCAAGGTGATGGCCACCACTGGAGGCACCAACCTGCGTGATGACATCATGAGGCTGGACGAGACCGGTCAGTCCCGCTGGAGATGCAAAACTGTGAACCAGTGACCATTCTGAATCTTCACATGACCTGCTAACTAGCTTCATAGCACAAACAGCTTTTGTTTTCTTATCTCTTGCCTCACCAAAAAGTGCCAGTTATGTTTCAGATCTTGATTTGAATTTTATTTTGTTCACACCCTGAAGTTGTTGTAACATTTGTTGAACCCTGGAAGGAGGTGGTGAATGAATTGAATTTCTAGAAAGGTCCATCTTACCAGTCTTCTGCAGTGCACGTGCAGTCATGACTATCTCAAGTTCACACTGACTCTCCTCTTGTTTGTTCTGCAGTGCACGTGGTGATTGCGACACCAGGCCGCATCCTGGATCTCATTAAGAAGGGTGTGGCCAAGGTTAGCAACGTGCAGATGATTGTACTGGATGAGGTGAGTTACAAATAACACAAGCTGGCTTGTGATCGTCTAACCACTATACCCCCAAAGTTAATCGTTCCAGTTGCAGCCCAAGATCACTGTTTTATTTGGGTTGTCCTTGTTTTAAACTGTTGATGCCAAGTAATGGCAGATTATAAAATAAGCATTTTCTGAAAGTAGGAATTTTCTTTTCCAGCCAAGTTGCACCTTAAAAAAAAAAAAAAAAAAAAAAAAGATGCTTTTGTGTTTAATGCTTGGTAAAACTGCAGCCTCTGTTCTGTGCATTTTCTTTGTGAAACTGGAATGTGTTCTGTGTGTCGGGACAGCGCAGTTTGATATTGGTGTGATCCAGCCCCCTTCCTCTCCCTCTCTATCAGGCAGACAAGCTGCTCTCCCAAGACTTTGTGCAGATAATGGAGGAGATCATCGGCACTCTGGCCAAGAACAGACAGGTCCTGCTCTATTCCGCCACCTTCCCCACCAGTGTTCAGAAATTCATGGTAAGACTGGCTCAGCTCCTCAAGCTTCTCTTCCCCCAAGCCTGGAGCAGTTTCAGAAACGCCCATTGGCAGCTTCCGAGCTATTGACAGCAGCTGGAAGCTAGTAGCAGACCTGTGTGTTCATGTTTGCATAGCTACTGTAACTTTTCCATGATTTATATGGAGGGAGGAGATGGACCTGAAGCTATTAAATATTCTTGTAGTGCATAATTGAAGGCGTTGCTAGTCTGCACAGCTCTGTGTGAGCAGCCGCTCACTGTGCTCCCCTCTCTCCACCCCAGAGCATGCACCTGCAGAAGCCCTATGAGATTAACCTGATGGAGGAGCTCACCCTGAAGGGGGTCACTCAGTACTATGCCTACGTGACAGAGAGGCAGAAGGTGCACTGTCTCAACACCCTGTTCTCACGGGTGAGTCTGCGGGGGAACCCGAGTGAGCAGCATGAAGTGTGTGTGTTATAGAAAACCTGTAGCCAGTGTCTACGCTTCTAGGCTGAAGCAACAATCCTAATTGAGAAGCATAGAATAAGAAAAGGTGTTCAGGGGTCCTTTGTAAAGAAAACGGTTTATCAAACTTCAAGCGCCTGATCACTTCAGAAATGTTTTAATTGGAGGTAGTTCTGGACTGGGTGTGGCACGGCTCGTGTGAGTTCTCAGCCATGAACGACTGTCTTCAGATTTTAATTGTTTTTATTGAACACGTATTCCAGTTTCAATGGTAATAGTTCACACCAAGGGTTTAAAGAAGCTTGCTGTGATTAACTCTCCTTCCCTCTGCCTCTCAGCTCCAGATAAACCAGTCTATAATCTTCTGTAACTCGTCCCAGCGTGTGGAGCTCCTGGCTAAAAAGATTTCCCAGCTGGGCTACTCCTGTTTCTACATCCATGCGAAAATGAGGCAGGTAAGAACGGAGCGGCGAGGGGGGATCTCTCCCTCGGAGGACCGGGTTTTTTATAACTGTTCATGAAGACGTTGGCTTCTGTGCTGGGTGGGGCTTCATTCTGCTTCTGTTTTTTCAGGAGCATCGTAACCGTGTGTTCCACGACTTCAGGAGCGGCCTGTGCCGCAATCTCGTTTGCACTGGTGAGTTTCTCTGACTTCTAGGTCCGTGTTCGAAGGTTCGTTCGCTAGCCAGGATTTCGACGGTGGTTTGTCGGGTGGCATTCACGCACTGTCAGAGGGGTGTGGAGGGTGTATATAGCGGCTGTATTGCTTCAGTCAAATATGTACTGCAAGAATAACTGTACAAGTTTTTGAAGGCTTTCACATCAGTTATGTAGCATAAAATGGACAGCTTCTAAAATACATACAGTGAATTTACTTGTATATTTATGAAATCCATCAATGTGGAAAATAACTATTTCTGTGTTCAAAATGAAACCATTTTTATCCCCCTCCAATAATGAACTGTTCAAATTGATTACTTTTATTTAGTAGCACTGCATAAAAAAAAAAAAAAAAAAAAAAAAAAACACACACCAGAGTTGGAAGGTCACCACACAGAGGCAGGCACCTCTACAGTGTCTAAGAAACAGGTCTCAAAGACAGAGAAACCTCTATCTACAGTTCGCAGAAAGATGTTCACCCAGTCTCCCAAGTATTTAGTTGAGCTGTGATTCGTTTGAGACGATGAGCATTTATTCAAGATAGGATGGGACCAGAGGAATCTGTTATACAGACACACCAGGGTACCCTGCTGCATTGTGCAAAACAACTTGCAAGTAGTAGTTTAAGTATTAATTGATCATTCTTGTCTAAAGGTTGCAGCCCTACATTTGAGTTAAATAAATTAGCAAGAGCTGTCTGGAGATCCCACCTGGGGATTCCAGTAGCCTCCTGTGTTCGGAGTGGAAAACTGTTCTACAGCTGGAACTTGAACGAACAGGAAAACATGTATTTTGTGAAGTTAGCAATAAGAATCCAGAATTCTGATCATTTAACAGTTGCGTTATTGTCCAACACTACTGTAGAGCAACATCAATTATGAATCCATAAATGTGTTACAATTCATTCTAAAATCGCCATTGCTGTTCTATAATGTATTTCTAAACTACATGTACACGTTATGTCATTTATAGGGATTACCTGCAAGATAGGATTTCCAGTCAAATCTAAGCTAGTAGCTGTGGTGATGTCAACAGTAAATTATGCATATTGGTAGTATTGAAGGTTCGATCCTTCCTTCGTTAATGTTTGCCGAACCTTCTGAAGGTCTGAATGTACCCTTGGTTACAGCCCTGCTGACTTCCTGTCAACGATGGGAATCTCAGGGGTCTTTCAGTGCGATTACAAACCCACACTGAAGTGTTCTGACTTGTTTTCATGGTGTTTCCTCTACATCCAAAACACTAGAACAGAGCAGGTCTGCCTGCCTGACCCCCAGAGCACTGCTATGTGAGCCTTGGGCTTCTTTACCGAGGGCATGGTCCTGTTATCAAACATTTCAAACCTGCATTTTAATTCACAAAATGTACACAAGCAGAGATTTAAACAGCAGTGTATTTAATTCCGTTCTTTCAGCAGTAAGTCTGTGTAGCGGTGTTCCAAATTGTCTGCTGCAGTCTCCGACAGGTCTTGGAGGATCGCTGGCCTGGGTTTCTCTGCTAGTGCACAGTTCATCTTGTGCGTGTTTGTAACGCAGCGAGGTCCCTCCTCTCTGTGCAGTTGATACAGTGCATGTGTAAAGTGAGGTCTCTCTGTGCTCCACAGACCTGTTTACGCGTGGGATTGATATCCAGGCTGTGAACGTGGTGATCAACTTTGACTTCCCCAAGCTGGCTGAGACGTACCTGCATCGCATCGGCAGATCTGGTACGAGAGAGAACGTGGAGTTTAGTTGCAGGTTTTCAACCACATCAGAATAACGTTGAATGTCATTGACACGCATTGTAATATAACACTTAGCAGGCTGTAAGTTAGCACACAGGTTCACTGATATTAGCCCTGTGGGAGAGTCCTGTGCTGGTGGTCTGTGTGACTCTGCCCTGTCTCTGCTCAGGCCGGTTCGGGCACCTGGGTCTGGCCATTAATCTGATCACCTACGACGACCGGTTCAACCTGAAGGGCATCGAGGAGCAGCTGGGCACGGAGATAAAGCCCATCCCCGGCAGCATCGACAAGAGCCTGTACGTGGCAGAGTACCACAGCGAGACCGGGGAGGAGGACAAGCTGTGAGGAGCCCCAGGTAAGGGACCGGACTGGGGTCACAGGGAGCTGGGAACACTGCAGACTTGAGCGATGGGACCAGCTGCTGTTCCATTGCAACAGGATGCGCGGGCGGGTGGGAAACTACAGTTTGGGCGCCATATTCTGGAGAGAAAGGAACAACAGTAAAACATGAACCCAGTCTATTGCATAGTGTTCTATACATTGTACGGTTCTCAGCCATGTAAGCTAGTAGTCTCTCTTAAATAAATTGAGTTAAAAGGCTAATTCTGTGTGTAGATGCATCTGAATTACAGAAATGGAATTTGTTTTATTTCAGGAGCACATCATCTGAGGAACTTTTTTTTTTTTTTTTTTTTTTTTTTGTTTGAGCTTGTGTTTGGACACCATTTTTTGGGGGATATTGTTCCTAACTTTTCTCTTTTGGACTTGTATAAGTGAAAACACCAATTTTTTTTTTTTTTTTTTTTTTTTTTTTTTTTTTTTAATTGGAACAAAAGATTTTTGTTTTGCTGAAAGATTGAGCATAAGAGGAATACTGTGGAAGAACTTTCCTTCTCTCTCTTGCTTCGTTTCCGCACTGCGTGCTTCAAGCTGAAGTTTTAGGAGCACGAACAGAACCAGACTGTTGAACAAAAGCACTTGGAGGAGCAAGGAAGGAAGGGAAGGAGGACAGGACTTGCAAGCAATTCTACAGCAGGGTACAGAAACCTGCTAGACTCGTACTAAAACCTCTCCTTACCCCAAACTTACCTGTGATCATTGTGGTCACAATACAGCCAATCTGAACTTCTACCAACCCCTCCACTCCCTCCCTCCCTGTTTTATTTGAAGGCTTTTAGCTATTTGTATGAAGTGCCTTACGAAGCAACAGAACCACTGAATAAGAGCCTGCCTGCTCACTTCGCTGCCCTGCTGGTGCCCGATCTTCCCACCCCAACAGTTCATTTTGTATTGTTTTACATCAAACTTGCATCTAGGGCAGGCTGGAACTTTTAAAGAAAACAGGAGAGGTTGAAATTGAACTACCAGTAAGATGCTTGCTTGCCATCTGTGTGCAGTTTGCAAAAATACTGCGCGCGCATCCCACGGGTTTCTGAAGAAACGGTTACAGTTAAGTCTAAATATTCATGATTGTTTCCAGAAGTTTTATTTTTGTTTCAAAAAAAGAAATTGGCACACTATTTTTTTTGGATCCTCTGTTGAAACACTAACAGAATCTCTTCAGCTGCAACGTCTAAAGATTACAAGCGATGATGGAGATTTGTAAAGTAATCCTGTTTAAATGAAGACCCTGTGCTTTCTCGTTCCCCTGGGATCTCTGTGTAAACTTTGTAAATAGTTGTGTGTGTGTTTTTGGTGGGGGGGTTCTCTTTTGTTTAGGTTTTATATTTGAACACAAGTTGCTAAGGCTGGTAGACGCACACAGTCTAGTGAGGGCTGGGTGTGGAGCTTTTGCTGTGAGTTGGTTGCATGCCTAATCTGGGGATGAAATGTATTTCTTCCAGGCAGAGAGAACACTACAGTTACTATCTTTACCTAAAACTGAAATACTCAGTCCTTTGGTTCCAAAATTGTCTGACCGCATTTAAACCAGAGAAACTTTCCCACTGCCTTCTACAGTAGAAATAACATTTAATATAGCTGGAGTAGATCCCTTTCCATTTCGACCCATGAGGTGTCCTGTGACTCTTCGGACATATTAAAATAAACCAGGTCTCTGGAGTCGTGCAATTATGATCCCTTTACCGTAACCAAGAAACTACCTAAATGAAATAAATATTTAATATATACCTTTTAATGTAAAGTCCTGCTGGCTGGGAAGTGTTTTTATCCTGGTAAGACTAACACTGGCACCTCCAAGTATATTCTCCCCCCCCCCCCCCCCCCCCCCCCCACCTTGTACAGCTAAGAAATAAGACATGTTGGGGAGAGGGGAGACTCAGTGGAGAGTGATACTGTCTTGTGCTTGCCAAGTTGAGTTTCTCTGCCTCGTTATTCAATTTTTTGTTAATTTTTCATCCTGTTCAGTATTGGCTTGCAACTTGACCCTCACAGCATGCGCGATTAGCCTGATCGATATTAATATGAAGAGATTTGTGTGTGTGTTTTTTTTTTTTTTTTTTTTTCTTTGTTCCCCCACCAGCCTTGGCTCCAAGCACTGGCTGCTTAAGAGGCCCCTGTATCCTGCAAGCTTTCTCTTCCATGGCTTTCTAGACAGATATCCAGCTGCTGTCACTGCCCACCTAGAAATAAGAGACTTGCAAGGGCTATTTAAACCTCGAAGTCTTGCAAGTGTTCAAACACATGACTGTGTGCAATATCTAAATCTAGCTAATCTAGTTGAGTGCTGGGCTAAGCAGTGGATCCTGTACGAAGCTGGTGCACTTGTGTGTTGGACTAGGGACTCTGAAGCGTATGCTGGTGCCTCTTGGGTGAGCTTTCTAAAGGTTCCAAAGGTTTTTTTTTTTTTTTTTTGTTTTGTTTTTTTTAAGTACGAATGTATTTGAGTTTACAAACATGCTGCACAAAACAACTGTAGCTGTAGCTGCATTAAAGTACAGGAAAGCGGGAATGAGCAGTAATGCTCAGACTGCCGACTCTGAATTGAGGAACGGCTCCTGTGCCTGGGTTGTGGGGGGAGGGGGGTTAACTAATCTGTACCCTGTACTGCAGCTGAGCTGTGACTAGAGGGGTCGCCGCTGAGTATT
>NW_024472797.1:0-2165 GCF_017654505.1 Polyodon spathula | reverse complement strand
GGAAAACGATCTTTGTAAATATGTACCTCCGAGAAATAGAGGAAACTCCTTGTCTGTGTTTGCATGCCCGGCGAACATGAGTCGGGCACGCTGTAAAGACGCCAATAGACTTGAGATCGGTACCATGCTTCACAGACCCTCAAACTTGGCTCTTACAAAAAAAAAAAAAAAAAAAATGTAGGTATGGGAGGGGGAGGGCAGTAATAATAATAAACTAGTAGAAGTATTATTGTGTGAGCTGATCCCTCCAGCAGAGTCTCTCTGCCTAACTAGACTTTCTTCACTCCCTCTGTTTGGGGTCTGTGCTAGTCTAGGTAGGGTGTGAGGCACTGAGCGGAAGGTAGCTCAGTTATCTGGGTATTAATAACGATGTCCCCTTTTTTGTTTTTAAAGGTGCTTCTGAAATCTGGATGCTGTAAAGGTTTGAGTGGAGCAGCGTGTCAAATGAAACATGCAACACCCCCGTGACACAACACTCCAAACCTTTACAGTGTCTCTGCACTGAAAGGGTTAACCCTGTTTCTCCCTCAGGACTTTGAGCCCTGACACTAAAGACATTTCCACTGGAGTTTGTTTGGGGGGGGGGGGGGGGGGGGGTAAAAATAAAAAAAAAATTTAAAAAAAGCTGGTGGATGTTTGAACATGTTGAGGGAGAAAAGGGGGTTAAAATCTGCACAAAATGGCAAGTTTTTTGTTTAAGGAGTGATCTGCAGCCCCTGCTGTCCGTTCATTCCGAGCTGATCTAAATGGAAGGTGTTAAATGGAGTAACTCTGAGCAAGAGTCCATTTAGCAATGACTAGTGCAGCTTTTTAGTTTAATTTTTTTTTAATTGATTTATAATTGGAGGGGTGGAGTTTTTAAATGGGTCTGTGGGTGGAGGGAGGTGGATTAAAGTTTTTTTTTTTTTTTTGGGGGGGGGGGGGGGGGGGGGGGGGGGATTTTTTTTTTTTTTTTTTTTCCCCCTCCACATCTTGAGGGTGTTTTTTTTTTTGGGGGGGGGGGGGGGGGGGGGGGGTTCAGGAAACTGCAAGCAATTTAAAACTAATGACGCCAGGATTGAATAGCCTAGCTGCTTTGTTGCACCTGACTGTGTAACCTGAAAAATGTTCCCCTTGTGAAACTCTCCACAGCTATGAATTTAAGCATGCATGTGTGAGATCCTTTTAAAACTGCAGCAGCACTGAGGCTACAGCTGGCGTTCCCATTGTGTGTTACACATTTTCTTTTTTGCGATTTTATTTTTTTCGGGAGGGAAGGGGTCTGGTGTTGAAATGACATTATTGGTGTTTTTATACTGATCAGTAATGATGTTTCTGCATCCTGACAATGTGGGCGTGGGCAACAATCCAAAATGACCCCCTAGAATAGAAGTGCTTTTCAGTTGATCACATCATGGTTTCTGTTGGTATGTCCCAGAATTGGCTACTGGCAGCGAGTCAAATCAAACAGCAGGCTGCCCTTCAAACAACTCTCTCAAGTCTTTCTTTTTTAATTTGCTCTTAATGTCACTTTGGGGAAGAAAACCTTCCAGAAAAATAAACCAACAAAACCTAAAAAAATAAATAAGTTAAGACAAAAGAAATTTAAAATCTTGCCTGTCCTTTAGAGATTCAGAATTGGGCAATTTTTGTTTTCCAGTGAAGTTTTTTTTTTTTTTTTTTTTTTTTTTTTTTTTCCTTTTAAGAAAGAAGTCAAATGTAATGCAATTTGAAGAAACAATCCTAAGAAAAGAAATGTTAAGATCTGAAATGAAGAAATGTGAAGTTTGTTTTGTTAAATAAAAGCTTACTGGAATCCTATCTGCTGTGTGAGAATGCTTGCTTTTCGTTTGAATTGGTTTTAACAAGGTCAGGGCAGCATGACTGCGTGAGAGGTAACCCACACACTGCTGATGTGTAGAGACGCTTGCGGGTGCAGACTTTCCCTTTGTAATCTGCTGCAATCCTAGGCTGCCTGCTAATTTGAGCCTGCTGGGTACAGTTGACTAGTTGCCACCCGTCTGTCTGAGACAGTTTGTCTTTTACTATCTCATGACATGCAGACATTCTGCGGGCACACTGGGGCTCAGTCCAGGCTGGTTCGGTAGTTGGCGAGTGATTTGATGAGCCGAATTCATGATCGGTGCAGAAACACCACCTCCGCCCAAAAAAATACAGACCCCTTG
>NW_024472796.1:5000-25000 GCF_017654505.1 Polyodon spathula | reverse complement strand
ATTAGCCACTGTGTATAGATAACCAACTCTCTCTCGTGGTACAACCATGAAGGGGTCAAATTGCTATCTTGCTATTTATTGCTAATATTGCTATTGCTATTTCCATCCCTGAACTTAGAAAACCCACAGGACTCTGGACTCCTCCCTGTGAATAACCGCAGCACGGCAGGGGAGTCACCTACCCACGGTGAGGAAGGCCTCAGCCTGGACAGAGCCCAGCTCGTTCGAGGCCTCGCAGACGTATCTCCCAGAGTGGCCCAGGGAAGCGGCCTGGATGTAAAGCGAGCTGCTCCCCGCCCGGGACATGGTGAAGTGGAGAGGGTCAGCACTCCAGGCCCTGGCTGTGGCCTGCGGGGCTCTGCCGGGCTGGGCTCGGAGCAGGTGGGCTGGGTGGCTGCTGATGGGTCCCTGGCTGTCGTACCAGCGGATGAGAGGAGGGGGGCTCCCACTGGCATTGCAGGACAGAGCCACGAAATCCCCCTCGGGCACCTTGGAGTTAGAGGGAGGGGAGGTGATGACAGGCCTGGAGCTGTACCCTGAAAAACACAGGAGATAAATCAAAAACACAAACAACAGATACTTCTCCTTGTGGTCGAACGGCAGTAGAAGTGTTTGTGTTTCTCCCTGGCTATGTTTAAACCTGCAGTTCATGGCTTGAAACACACACCGGGTGAGTGCCAGTGCCAGTTTCATGCTCCGATAGAGGTTGCTGGAGCCACATCCTTTGCTCAGAGCGAGCCCCCAGCCAAGATCAGCAACTCTAAGCAGAAGTGCTTTTAATTCTTTCGCTGTTACTCATATCTGCAGCGAACAAGTGTTTGAAAAGCAGATCTGGTCGAAGTAGCTGCTCTGCATTGTCAGGCGCACCCCTACCAGACACACACTCCCCTGTGTCACTCTGCTGTACCTGATTGGATGATCAGCCTCCCAGCTGACTGCACCGAACCAATCCCGTTGTCTGCCAGGCACTGGTACACGCCCTGGTCCTGGTGAGTTACCGCGGTGATGCGGAGGCGGGCTCCGGAGAGCTGGTGCCGGGAGGAGGGGTGCAGGGGGGCGGCGTTGTGGAACCAGGTGACGTTGGGGGCAGGGTTACCCCGGGAGGCACAGGTAAAGCGGGCCATCGAACCCACGGGGAGGGACTGATCCGAGAGGCCCCGCAACAGGTAGGCTGGCTCTGAGGGAGAGAGAGGGTGAGAGATCTGATTTATAAGAGGGTGCACAATCAAGGGCCCTTCCACCAGCTTTAATAGGTAAAATGAGATGATGAACGACTTCAGGGTCTGGTTGGAGGTTTAACTGGTTCAATGAAACAATTCAGATCAGGGTTGGAACGAAGACCAGGAGTGGAAGAGCCAACTTTGGCCACTCCTGCTGAAGAGTGGGATTGTATCTGGTATCTACACACTGTCAAATGCACTGGTGTGTTTATAGAGTCACTAAACAGTGCATTGTTTTACAGAGTGCATTCCTAAGTCCTGGGTTTGCTCTCTCTCACTCTCTCTGTCTCTCTCTCTCTTACCGAGTACCCTGACTGTGTAGTTTGCCAGCACCAGCTCTCCCGTCTCAGTCTCCGCGATGCACTGGTAGTTTCCCGTGTCAGTCTCCCTCACGCTGTCCAACACCAGGTTACTGTGGAGCAGTCTCCGCCTCCCGCTCTCAGCCAGGCTCCGCCCCCCCTTTGTCCAGCGCACCGCGGGGGCGGGGCTTCCCGAGACGACACACTCCAGGGTGAGAGAGTCGGGCTGGACCACGGTGAGGAGCAGGGGGGTCCTGGGGTAGAGGATCTGAACTGGGGTCCTGCCATCCGAGCCTGCGGACAGACGAAGCTTTCAGAATAGGAAGGCTGGCAGGGTTTAAAACAGCAAACCTTTTCCACATGCTGATCGTTCACAATGACTTCTAAATGTTTAACTGCTGTCAGAGATGTAAGCAATAAGTGTGGCAAGATGTATCTTACGCACGCCTGGGTGCGTTGTGAGACACGATGTCTCACACTGATGTCATCCCCTCGCCCCTGCTCTGGGTACTCACGTCGGACTGCCAGCCTGTGCCCGTGAGGCTCCACTTTGGTCTCGCCAGTCACAGGGTTCATCGCCCCGCACTTATAGGTCCCCCGATCCTGCGTGGACACAGACGCGATCTGGAGGTTCCCCGATGGAAGAATTAGGAAGTTATCTGTCGGACAAAGAAGACTAGAATAAAACGTGTACAGAAGCGTCTTCTCAAATCTTTCCTGTAGATCCAGGAGCCTGGTTCACAGAGCTACAGCAGCTCTGTGTGAGCAGTCTCTCCTTCGCTGTAGCCTACCTGTCGAGTGCTCAAGCCACTTCCCTTGAACCCGGTACCGCGGCAGCGCCGGGGGGTTGCTCTTCGGTAGATGGCACTCAATGTGCGCCGCGCCACCTTCCTCTGCTGTAACCATCTCCCGAGCTGCCTCACCGAAGTCAGACAGACCTGCACACAGACCAACAGATACTAGATACACTCTCAAGCACTCAGAAGAAAATTCTTATTTTAATAGCTACCTCCCTACCTGTGCCTCCATCCAGCTAGCTGAACGGGTCTGTACTGGAGTGCAGCCACTCGCATGGAGGTCTGCTGCAAGTTTTTTAACTGTTTACCCGCATGTCAGTTTCTGGCTGGTCTTAAATCGGGATAACTGAATTACAGATCTTCCTATAAAAAGTTAAAAATCCCGGGAGCCTGCTTTGAGATGAGAAGCTGCGTCAGTGTGGTCACATTGAGCTTCCTCTCTTTCCTGCAGAGCTAATAGAGAGCTCCCCTGGAGGGCCTGTGCGGATCAACGCCGGGCCGCGCTGTGTGTTTATGGAGTGCGCTTCCTGAATGGAGTGGAATGACCCATTCAGACCTGGAACAAGTGTCCCAGCTCCCTCCCTCCCGCCCGCCTCACTTCCCTCTAACGAGCTCCAGGCATGCTCCACAGGAAGCCCGCAGGCTCATAAAGGACCCCTTGGGGAAGCGTCTGGCTGAGTGCCTGACTGAAACATCGCAGCTTCCCTCCTGTGACCCGAAGCAGTGCAGACAGCCCTTCAGAGACGCAGGGCAGAGCGCTGGAACAACAGAGCCAGCTGCTGCAGAGGGAAAGGAAAATGAGAGCTGCGCAGATAGACAGTGTTCTGCAGGAGGGGTAACGAGAGCTGCGCAGATAGACAGTGTTCTGCAGGAGGGGTAACGAGAGCTGCGCAGATAGACAGTGTTCTACAGGAGGGGTAACGAGAGCTGCGCAGATAGACAGTGTTCTGCAGGAGGGGTAACGAGAGCTGCGCAGATAGACAGTGTTCTGCAGGAGGGGTAACGTGAGCTGCGCAGATAGACAGTGTTCTGCAGGAGGGGTAACGAGAGCTGCGCAGATAGACAGTGTTCTGCAGGAGGGGTAACGAGAGCTGCGCAGATAGACAGTGTTCTGCAGGAGGGGTAACGAGAGCTGCGCAGATAGACAGTGTTCTACAGGAGGGGTAACGAGAGCTGCGCAGATAGACAGTGTTCTAACGAGAGCTGCGCAGGAGGGGTAACGAGAGCTGCGCAGATAGACAGTGTTCTACAGGAGGGGTAACGAGAGCTGCGCAGATAGACAGTGTTCTACAGGAGGGTAATGCTCCCTGCCTGCCTGCCTGCCTGCTTTATGTGACTTCAAACAGCCATACAGTTCTTGAACTGGATTGTTAATACTCTAGACCTGCTCCACACGCACTACAGATTCCCATTGCTAGCTGTTAGCAAACACACCCACACCACGGTAGCGCGCCGTACCTGCCAGGGACACGTGGGCGCTCCTGCTGACGATCGCTCCCTCAGCTGCGCTGGCCACGCACTGATAGCGCCCGCCGTGGAGCGGCTGCAGGGACAGGATTGAGAGCGACCCCGGCCGCACCTCCGCTCCGGCCAGCCGCTGACCGTCCAGCCGCTGCCCATCGAAGAGCCAGGACAGGAGGGCGGAGGGGGGCTCGGCGGCACAGCGCAGCTCCAGCTGACCCCCGGCGACCTGGACTGCAGACACAGGCTCCGAGAGGAAGCGCAGAGGGACATCTGGAAGAGGCAGAGACACTGATGAATGGCTGATTGAAATATTCCGCCTGAGGATGTGCAGCGGCCTCTCGTTTTTTTCACGATTCTGCGACGCGCTGAAACCCCAGAATGAAGCTCAGGATGGACAACAAGACTCCTTAAACAGAATGGAAAATTCACCTCATGACAGAATGGGGGGAGGGGGGGGGGAAACCTTAAGTTAAAATGGAACCCCTTTAGGAAAACGTGATCAACCGTGACTCAATCAACCCCTACACTGAATTTCAATTCTAGCCATTTTTTAAAGTTGCACCTCAGTGCTCCCAAAGCCACTCCTAAGGCATATATTCTCAATACTAATGAAGCACTGCATCTAACATGCTGAAGGCTTAAAGGTGCCAATGTTTCAACAGTAAACAAGAAACTCAAATCCTCAACGCTGTAGCATTTTACTAAACGTTCAAACCGGAAATGTGCTTATCAAACCGGATCCTGCATTGGTTTCCTTACATTGGTTTAAAAAAATAATGTAAAGTAACTTGGTTTACTGTAAACCCCTGGAATTAAGAGACGTAAACTATGAACGAGCATAAAGATCAAATCAAGTCTGCTTTGTAACTGTATGACATTTTAAAAGCTATGTGAAGTGTTTGATCAGTTAAACACAGATTTACAGCCTCGACTGCAGCTCGGTGGAGCAGCGGCTCTCAGTTTACCTGCACAGGTGATGATGGAGGTGAGGGCAAGATAGAGGAAGCTTGGAAGGATCCCCGGAATGGGACCCATATCGCTGCGTCTCCCAAATATCCGGGCAGGAATTCCACAAGGAGAGTCTGGAGCCGCCCACGCAAACCTGCAGCACAGAGAGGTAAAACAGGTCAGAGATTCTGCAATAGAGATGCTTTCTTTAGAAAGAGATTATCAGATCTTGTCAATTAAATCAGGTATCTTAAAGTCCAGTGTGATCTAGTAAGTAGCACTTACTTTCTATAGCCACTGAGCTCCTCAAACCCACTGCCTTCCACACTGCAGCCCAGCGCTTTCTTTATCTAACCACTGAGCTCCTCAAACCCACTGCCTTCCACACTGCAGCCCAGCGCTTTCTTTATCTAACCACTGAGCTCCTCAAACCCACTGCCTTCCACACTGCAGCCCAGCGCTTTCTTTATCTAACCACTGAGCTCCTCAAACCCACTGCCTTCCACACTGCAGCCCAGCGCTTTCTTTATCTAACCACTGAGCTCCTCAAACCCACTGCCTTCCACACTGCAGCCCAGCGCTTTCTTTATCTAACCACTGAGCTCCTCAAACCCACTGCCTTCCACACTGCAGCCCAGCGCTTTCTTTATCTAACCACTGAGCTCCTCAAACCCACTGCCTTCCACACTGCAGCCCAGCGCTTTCTTTATCTAACCACTGAGCTCCTCAAACCCACTGCCTTCCACACTGCAGCCCAGCGCTTTCTTTATCTAACCACTGAGCTCCTCAAACCCGCTGCCTTCCACACTGCAGCCCAGCGCTTTCTTTATCTAACCACTGAGCTCCTCAAACCCACTGCCTTCCACAAACCCACTGAGCTGCCTTCCACACTGCAGCCCAGCGCTTTCTTTATCTAACCACTGAGCTCCTCAAACCCACTGCCTTCCACACTGCGCTTTCTTTATCTAACCACTGAGCTCCTCAAACCCACTGCCTTCCACACTGCAGCCCAGCGCTTTCTTTATCTAACCACTGAGCTCCTCAAACCCACTGCCTTCCACACTGCAGCCCAGCGCTTTCTTTATCTAACCACTGAGCTCCTCAAACCCACTGCCTTCCACACTGCAGCCCAGCGCTTTCCTTATCTAACCACTGAGCTCCTCGAACCCGCTGCCTTCCACACTGCATTTTCTTGTAACTGGGTGTGCACGGATTTCATCCCCAGCCTGGCTTCCTCTATGATATCACTGCGATCCCACACTGTGCTGCCCCTCACATATTCAGCGTTGCCTGAAGCCCTGGGAGAGACACCAGTGACAGTGAAAGAAAGAGAGAGAATGTAATTAGAAACATTCCTTTTCTTTTGAATCAGCTTTTTGCCAATAATCCCAGAGGCTTTGATCACTGGTTCCTGCACGCTGGCCTGAGCCTGACTGCTGGGGGAGGGACAAAGACAGCCAGCTGGGCTTTCCTGCCCCGGACTGGGGCAGGGGGATTAGAAGAGACAGGATCTGTTTCAGGGGGTAGCCTCTGGTGTCAGCAGCTGGAGCAATGTTTTCTGGGGGGGGCGGGGGGCCAGACCAGTGTCTGGTTGCATTAAACACTTTAGATAATTATTGAACAATAACACTGAAGGACAAATTCTGTCTCATCTAAGGCAAGAGAAATGCGTTGGCTGCCACTGTGGTTTTCAATTGCTAATGATTCCCCTAGTTGTGCAGTTTTCCGTCTTGTTTTCAGCGTACTAAACACACAGACAGGCTTCAAAAACTACCAATAGCTACAGTCGTTGCTCTGTGCACTTCAGACTGCCATATAAATTCTAAAGGAAAACGTTTAAATCAATGTGCACTGATTAGTGGCGATATTTGTAAAGTGGAAACTTTTCCATAGAGAAAGAAGCAAAGCTCTCACATCAAGTGATTGATATCACGCTCTACTCCACTGGAGTGGACTTTGTGCTGTGCTTATAAAATGATTTAAAAAAAAAAATCAAATAAAAACAGAGCTATTAAATAGGAAAACCCGTCAAGTGCAGGAAATGAAGCGAGCGAGACAGACAGTGCTCTCTGGTCCTTCGATTACTCAACACGTTTGCATAGCTTTGCAAACTTACAATGCAAACATTCAAACTGCACTTGAATGCTGTTTAAAAAGAGAAAGAGAGGGGGAGAGGGAGAGGAGAGAGAGGTACACAGAGAAAGAGAGAGAGAGAGTGAGAGCATAAGAGAGAGAAAGAGAGAGTGCAAGAGAGAGGAGAGATACAGAGAGAGAGTGAGAGGAGAGATACAGAGAGACAGAGAGCAAGAGAGTGTGAGAGAGAGAGCACAAGAGAATGCAAGACAGCGAGCAAGGGAGGGAGAGAGAGAGAGAGAGAGAGAGAGAGAGGAGAGATACAGAGAGACAGAGAGCAAGAGAGTGTGAGAGAGAGAGCACAAGAGAATGCAAGACAGCGAGCAAGGGAGGGGAGAGAGAGAGAGAGAAAGAGGGGTGCAGGGTGCTTCAAGTAGCCTGATATCAGATTGACAATGTTGTTTAAAAAAGAAAAAAAGTGGAAAAAATATATAAAAGTGGAATCCCTCCCAGGCTGGAGAGCTCCTCGTTCTAGATATGCGAAGCTCCCTTTAACGCGCCCCTCAGCTTATTCGTACCTCATTTTTAGTGGCTCTTTAATGGACACAATCCTCTTAACAAGATAGAAAAGCGATTCAGGGACTCGAACACACAAGAGCTTGGCCAAAGCAAACAAGCCCTCCACAGACGCACTCGCTCCCAGTGCTGGGGATTCCTCTGGCCGTGCTTTGGCACACGGTGAGCAGCCATGTATCCAAGCATCACAGCTGCATTCCAGACATGTCGACAGGAGCAGATTGGCTGCAGCCTATTTGTATTTGCATTGCACTTGTATTTTTGCAGAATGGATTCTTAAAAGCTTTAAAAGTGCAGTCTGCTATTGAAACCGCTCACTGCCTTCCAGAAGAGTTTCTCGGATAACAAGCTAAGAATTGTATTCACAGACTAAGTGGTTTCAGTGACCAGCTGAAGGTTTTGTGTTGCAAAAACAAATTGTTGCACTTCACCATTTTAAATCACTAGTTTAGACGCTTAATCCCGGATTCAAATTATTTCTGTTGCAACAAGCTAACCCTCTGAGGTCCTATCTTGAACCAGGTCCGACATCACAATTTTCCCTTTCCAGTCCGATGTCGGACCCTGGCAGCCACCATCAAAAAGACGTCAAGCACAGGACTCTAGTCGTTTTTTTCCCTCTGGAAAAAAGCAAAGAAAACCTTTCAATGGCTGAGTGAGACCGATAGGAGTCGAGAGAAGCTGAAAAAAGGGGCGTATCTGAGCAATCCATATAGCCCCTGCACCACAGAGATAACACAGGCACAAACAAGACAGCTGCTTCCCCATCCAGCGCCCAAAGAATATCACAGACCTCTGCAGAGCTTTGTGAGATGTTATAATAATAAAATAATGACTTGGATCACATCATTGAGTAGTTTGGCGATAAAACGAGTGATCAGGAGAGGATTTATCAGTATGCACGACTATGAAGAGGTATGTGAAAAATACAGCGAACAAGGGGAGAGGCTTGGCTGGAGATGCAGTACTGAGTGTCCTTTGCTATGCAGTGCCTTTTAAACCTGTTTTACTCTGAAAAAAAAAAAAACATTTTAAACAGCGCGTGTGAAAATCAATTGGGCCTGACGCGCCTGACAAGCGCTGAATAAACGGACCGCTAAGGGTTTAGCAAGCCAAGTAGGTTCTGCTTGCTAAAATCAGCTGATCACGGGGGCCCAGGATTATTGAGGGTCCCTGCCTCTCTCTTCAGAGCATCCCCAGTCCAATCTGCTACTCTAGCGCTAAACTTCACAAGAACCGAGATCAAAAATGAAAAAAAGAAAATACAGCTTTGCAGTGGTTAACCAAAACCCTCTCGAAATAACCTGCACTATTTCATCCAGAAATCACTGTCCCATGAAAAGCAACGCAGCGCGCCCGGTTTATTTCCTCAAAGACGCCTCTGTACAGCGTGCTCTGCTCAAACGGACGTGATAACGATATCTCCATCTGCACAGGAAGCTCCGCAGGCAGGTGGACGCAGGCACAGCGCTCCGCTGAACAAAGGGTTCGGAACAGGGGACATCCAAAATAAACAGCAGTAGAGCTGCTAGCTGATGAGGACACAGGCAGACAGATAGCGATATAACCAGCACAGGTTTCGCTGATAGAGAAACAGATCTCGCTGGGTAGATATCACACAGCGATGGGGTTTGTGGAGGCTGATAGTGACACCGCTATAGACTGGCTGAGATCTGATTCAATCTATAAAGGTACCGAATACAAACACGTTTCATTGCAGCTGATAAAAGACGAGCCATTGAACAAGAGGACGTTCCTCAAATATGGGTGAGCAAACTACAGCAGGAACCCTCATCCGCACAGTGGAAGACATTCAAGTGATCTTATCTTAACGATGCCTTACAATTTACACATGGCTTACCATGCTTGTGCGTGAGCTACCGTGCTTTACTTTTTTTTTTTCTAGGGATCAGCAGGGCAAAGTTATTAAGATTTACTCCCACTGATAACATACTGACAAATATCAACTTGTAAAACAAAAAAACCCACAGGATTACAACGTGCAATTCATGGAACTAGCTCTAGCCTTGCACCAAGCCCTGGGTCTGTGATCTACTTTCAATTCGGTACATTTGTTTGATGATCAGGAGCCAGGATGTTAAAGAAACTGTTCCTCCCTGATTGAACAGCTCCTATTGCTAAACCTGGAGACTCTCAGATGAGCTGTGAGGAGAAGTGTGATCACAGCAGACTTACCAGGGGCTTGATTGTTAAACTCCTGGCGCCTAATCATTTCAATACCATGTTCTGAAGCCCAGGACTGGGTGTAGCAGGGCTAGTGAGAATTTCCAGCCCTGCTATTGAGCAGAAGCAGCAGATCAAGATATTGAAGCAGCCCGTCTGTGCACATCCTCAAGTCAGGAGGACATCAAAGCTGCTGTACTCCAGCTCTTCGTCGAGGGCAACTTGAAAGCTTCCACTTCACTGCCCTGCAAGCTCTCTCAGAGACGGGGGTGTGCCGGGGGGCGCTACGCAGTGAGCCTTCGAACAATAGCACTTCCGCTCTGAGAAAAAACAGAGAGAGGACAGCCAGGGAAATAATAAACTACACCAACACAACCCCGGGGTTATGGGGGTCACAGAAACTCAGGGCTGCTGAACATGTAACCCTTTCTCGTGGTCTACAGAGAAATGTCTCCAGGATGAGGAACGGGTTTGCTGAGGAGCAGTTTGAGCCCTAGTTAAAAAAAAAAAAGTGCAGGGGGAGTGATGCAATCTGGAGCTTGCTGGTAGGAATCCTGGCACCGCTGAGTTGTCAGTTTAGGATTGGGGTGGAAAGATCTAATGGGGACAGTTGACCTCACCTGATTGAAAAACTTGTGACTTGACACCCTAGGGGTGCGTCTCCTTCAATCTCTCGTTTGTCACGTGCCGGCTAGGAATCTGCAATTTTCTTTTGAAACACGAAACCCATTCTGCAGCGACTTGACAAGTTAAATGGCGTGCACTTTTCAAAGGTTTCTCTCCAGGCACACCGCTAATGTTACAGTAGTGCTTTTGTTTTAACAGTAGCCGACGGTGTGAAAAGCAATCCGCTGTTTTTTTTTTCTTCTTGTTGTTTAATGCGTCTGCAGGAAGCACACAACGCCGCTTCTGATCCCCAGATCATCGGATACGGGTTTGCTTTCTTTTCAAAGGAAACGCATCTTTCCAAAAATTACAGATTAAAAGTTAAGCTGACAAAAGCGCTCATTTGCAGAGTATCTCTTTACTCGGGAGCTCAAGTTGCTCTGTAAACAAGGCAAGGGATATAAATCACTTCCCTGCCCTGCTTTCAGCCTGCAGCTACAGCTTCAGCATTTCAGGGAAATCCTTCACACAGAAAGCAGAGCCTGAGGGGAGGCAGGGAGGAGGGATCAGAGACTGATCCTTCAACAAACACCGCAGTTACAAAGAGACATCCGTCACTCCGGAGCCTCTCCTCTCCTGCTGCTGAGCTAAGCAGGTGATCTGTGCTTTCTCTAAGCAACTCAAACCCACTGCCTTCCACACTGCAGCCCAGCGCTTTCTTTATCTAACCACTGAGCTCCTCAAACCCACTGCCTTCCACACTGCAGCCCAGCGCTTTCTTTATCTAACCACTGAGCTCCTCAAACCCACTGCCTTCCACACTGCAGCCCAGCGCTTTCTTTATCTAACCACTGAGCTCCTCAAACCCACTGCCTTCCACACTGCAGCCCAGCGCTCTCTTTATCTAACCACTGAGCTCCTCAAACCCACTGCCTTCCACACTGCAGCCCAGCGCTTTCTATCTAACCACTGAGCTCCTCAAACCCACTGCCTTCCACACTGCAGCCCTCCTCTAACCACTGAGCTCCTCAAACCCACTGCCTTCCACACTGCAGCCCAGCGCTTTCTTTATCTAACCACTGAGCTCCTCAAACCCACTGCCTTCCACACTGCAGCCCAGCGCTTTCTTTATCTAACCACTGAGCTCCTCAAACCCACTGCAGCCCAGCGCTTTCTTTATCTAACCACTGAGCTCCTCAAACCCACTGCCTTCCACACTGCAGCCCAGCGCTTTCTTTATCTAACCACTGAGCTCCTCAAACCCACTGCCTTCCACACTGCAGCCCAGCGCTTTCTTTATCTAACCACTGAGCTACACGCCTCTACAACAGCTCAAAGATAAAGCAGTTTCTAGTGACCTAGATGTTTGCTTTATAAATAGATTCTGAATAACTGCGTGGCTGAGCGCTGCAGTGTTTGAACTTGTACCAGTGTGGAGGTGGAGAGCAAGTTGAGACAGTGTCCTGGATGGGAGATAAACCCGTGTGCTCCCCAGTGCCAGCCTCCTGCCTGAGGGGGGAGCAGAGACACAGACAGCCTTGAAAAATGAGAGCCAATGTTTCTAACAACAAACGTCCTGCACCAGTTTCAACACGCAGCTCACACGGTGCCCCCATCCAAGACAAACACAATTTCAATCAATAACTTAAAACAAAAACAATGACGCCTTTTCTCATAAAGAATCACTGGATTACAACGAAGGAGAATGGAACTGCTCAGCCGGCTAGCGTCCGCTGCCTGCCCCCTCTGGACAGACCCCAGGCTAATCCACTAGACCATGCGTGGCCAGCCCTGCTCCTGGAGAGTCTTCTGGTTATGGTTTAGGTCTTTAGCCACTGATGATTTGAAGATAACAAGAACACCCAGAGGGGTGTGGCTCTCCAGGACCAGTGTTGGCCACCCCGGCATTGGACTCTCCTCCAGAGACTTGGCTGTGAATCTGGCAGCTCAGGGCCAACTCATACTGAAACCAGAAATATTGTGAACACGGTGCAACAGGAGTCTGATTCTAACATGGGTAACTAAACGCGACGTCCTTGAAACTTAAATTACTCTTTCTCAACTGTAAGAGGACGTTTCCTTTACAGACCTAGTACAACAGTGTGTGGGTTCGATCTCTCACACAAGTCAGCCTAGGTGACGTAATAAATACCCTAGTTTAGTTTGGGGGTTGGTTTTCACGACCAACTATTTTCTAACCCTCTCAAACATTGTCTTTTAGCGAACTGAATCCTAACTCAGTCCTTGACGTTTCGACCCCTGTCCCGTTTTACTTATAGTCACGACCGACTCAAAGCAGACACAGAGGGGAGTCCTTTACTCAAGACAACTGTATTAAGGGCGTTCAAGTGAAACGAGTCTGAAGGGTTTAATCAAGAACGCGTGACCAGAACACAATTCAACACAACTGGAAGTCTCTGCTTGAGAGCTGCCCTGGAGCGAGTGGCAGGCTGGCAGGCAGGGGGTGTTCATTTCGGATTGAGGTTGACAACAAGGTATACCAGGGATGGCAATAAGAATCCCATTGCAATGCAGTTGGATCCATTCCTGGTTTTACTTGAGCTTGTTATCTTCCCACCGTGGCTAATCAAGCACATACTAAAACCAGAAATGAGTGAAACGCCTGTGCAACAGGAGTCTGATTCCCATTCATGTGCGCTGCAGGAATCTTTGAATTTAATGCAAAGAAATACATTCTCCTGCAAAGGAAATGAAGGAGATCATGCTTGTCACACCCCCCTCGCTAGAGAGTGGTTCAGTCCGGCTCCCCCTGCATATATATAGGCTGATCAAATCAAACCCCCCAAAAAGTTCTGGTTGATAAACGATTGGGCTCGTTTGTAACCAGATCAAACCGCTTGACTTAGGACTGAGTAAGTAGAACTGCAAAGCAAACAGGACTTTGTCTCTCCGTCTGTCTCTCTCTCTGTGCTCTCCCTCTCATAGTCATTCTCTTCCTGCCTTCCCGCAGGCTCACAGTGCAGCCTGGCAGTGCAGTGGAACTTGATTCACACCCGCAAGGTAAACAGCAAACACTTTAGGTGAGGATCATAAAGCACAGAACTGAAAGGTGTCACTGCTTTCCATCTCACGGGAACCAGGGCTTTAACACACTGCAACACCTTTTAGAAACACTGCCTTCACACACACACACACACACACAGTGCAGAAACTTGATTCACACCCGCAAGGTACACAGCAAACACACACACACACTGACACACACGCACACACTGAAACACAGACACACACACACACTGACACACACACACACACAGACACACACACACACACACACACACACACACACACACACTGACACACACACACACACACACACTGAAACAGAGCCACACACTGACACACACACACACTGAAACAGAGACACACACTGACACACACACACACTGAAACAGAGCCACACACTGACACACACACACACACACACACACACACTGAAACAGAGACACACACTGACACACACACACACACACACAGTCGTTTCACACGCTTCAGTTTTCCTTTTGGCTGATGTCAAAGCAAGCCAGCGGAGTCGCCTCTCGTATTACCATTGTCTCAGCTCATGCTCCAAGTTGTCAAGGATGTAATTTCATAGTGATATATAAGGACAGTCTGTCAGCCTCTCACCCTTATCGAGTTTCGCAACATGCACCCCACCCCCAGAAACAGCTTTCACTGAGCCAAGGTTTGTAATGTTTTTCAAATTGACTTCAATAGAAGATGTGTATGGAGATTGATGCGTTCCACAAGTGAGCGTTTTCAATGAAAATCTGATATTCAAGCACACACAGTGGGAGTACAGTCGCTTGTCAATCCTGCAGCACTTAACTGTTTCCTGAATATCACTGTCCTCACCCAGCCCGGCTCACAAGACAAGGCATCAATCTTCACAGGAACCCTGTCTGCCAGGCTCCCCCAAAAACTCAGATTACCATTAGCAGCAACAAAAACAGAGACTGCTCGCAAAGCTTCAAGTCAAATAAGTATTCACAAAACCGTTCCTGACCGTCTTTAAGCATCGTCAGTAGAGTTAAAGCTTGGTGAATGGGGCCAGTAGTACAGCGTGTTAGATTCTCAAAGACCATTAGATGAAATCGCCAGATCAGCCTTTTTTTCAGAAAGGACTCCTATTTAATTTAGGGGCTTGTAAATAGTTTAACGTCGTTTCGGTGGCTTTATTTTGCATGGGCAAAAGTAAGCAATTACCCAGCGAACCTTAATAAAACCATAACTGCATATCAATTTAATAACGGATTTATGTCAAGCCAGACCCATCATTCCCAGTTTCTCATTAGCTGTGGAATTGAAATGGCCATTTCTGTTTCCTTAATAATATCAACCACTAATACAAATTTAGAGCTTTGATCATTTCCAGACTTTAAAGTCACTCTGTCAGTGGGGGTGGGGTGTAATTTTTTTTAAAAAGCTTTTCGAATTTTCCTTTCTGATCCCCCCCCCCCCCCCCCCAAAAGCTGGCTGAATTCCTCAGGTGCTCCTGCCTAATGTGATTCCCAGGGCATCCTCTCCGCTCCGAGGATCAAGAGCTTGTGCATTCTCTCCTGCGGTCCCCAAACCCAGTCTGGCCGTTCCACTTAATCAAAGCCAGAATAGTCCCGCACAGCCCTGCTGCCTTCCCATTGTGCACGCTGCCTGCCTGCCTGCCTCCCTGCCTCTGCAATGCAGGCAGGGACACCGCGGGGCTCCGACACTCACTTTCAAGCTAAGAGCCTCTGGTGTCGGGTTCAGAGCTCTCAGAGGGGGGGCAGCCAGTGACTCCTGCATGTCTGACTGAGGTGCCTGCGTATAACTTATTAAAATAAAATCCAAACTTTCCAGGATACACCGCGTCAAAATGAGCCGTCTTCACGTTTCCAAGAGGATTATTCCCCCCGGCAGCCAGCTACACCTTTTTGAAACCTGTTTATTTATTAAGTGCAGAAGGGCTGTTCTGATCAAACAAGCCCCACCGATGTACATCAGAACAACCCAATTAAAATTTGTAAACACCGCGGACGCAGAACCGCGGCTTTCTGCTAGTATTTACTGCCGAGGTTCCAGAAAGAGTGACTCAGCCTGAAAGGGGTGTGAGGGATGCAGGGCTGCCTGACATGCCCTCACTCTCACAGCTCCTCCAGATCCACCTGCAACTCCCAGCGACACGCCGAGACAAGGACCCAGCCAGCTCCCAGCGACACGACGAGACTGTGACCCAACCAGCTCCCAGCGACACGCCGAGACTGTGACCCAGCCAGCTCCCAGCGACACGACGAGACTGTGACCCAGCCAGCTCCCAGCGACACGACGAGACTGTGACCCAGCCAGCTCCCAGCGACACGACGAGACTGTGACCCAGCCAGCTCCCAGCGACACGACGAGACTGTGACCCAGCCAGCTCCCAGCGACACGACGAGACTGTGACCCAGCCAGCTCCCAGCGACACGACGAGACTGTGACCCAGCCAGCTCCCAGCGACACGACGAGACTGTGACCCAGCCAGCTCCCAGCGACACGACGAGACTGTGACCCAGCCAGCTCCCAGCGACACGACGAGACTGTGACCCAGCCAGCTCCCAGCGACACGACGACGAGACTGTGACCCAGCCAGCTCCCAGCGACACGACGAGACTGTGACCCAGCCAGCTCCCAGCGACACGACGAGACTGTGACCCAGCCAGCTCCCAGCGACACGACGAGACTGTGACCCAGCCAGCTCCCAGCGACACGACGAGACTGTGACCCAGCCAGCTCCCAGCGACACGACGAGACTGTGACCCAGCCAGCTCCCAGCGACACGACGAGACTGTGACCCAGCCAGCTCCCAGCGACACGACGAGACTGTGACCCAGCCAGCTCCCAGCGACACGACGAGACTGTGACCCAGCCAGCTCCCAGCGACACGTCGAGACTGTGACCCAGCCAGCTCCCAGCGACACGTCGAGACTGTGACCCAGCCAGCTCCCAGCTGTGACACGCTCCCAGTGACACGAGACTGTGACCCAGCCAGCTCCTAGCGACACGCCGAGACTGTGACCCAGCCAGCTCCCAGCGACACGTCGAGACAAGACTGTGACCCAGCCAGCTCCTAGCGACACGCCGAGACAAGGACCCCGCCAGCTCCCAAGACACGTCAAGACAATCACATTTTTTTTCGAATGTGTTTTTATATAACTGGCTGTCTCTGGAGTGTGTTGTACACATGAGCTCTCTTGTGTTGTTTTTAACTTTGCTCAGCGCTCTGGGACGCCATGGTGTGAAGGGAAGGCGCTATATAAAAACACATTTGTATTGTATTGTAATGTCTTCTCTGTCACAGTACATGTTTCCCACACAGCTTCTCCAGCCAAACTAACAGCACTGCTATGGATCGGCCCAAGAATGTCAGGAAAGCAAAGAGCCCCCCCTTGATCACTCAGGCCCTGCTTACAATGCAATGTTTACCGACGACACAGATCCCAGCACCCCCCCTCCCCCGTCCCCAAGCGCCAGCACTGTGGCCTGGGAGACTGTGCTAACCTGAGCCCCAGGCTTAATGAAGCAGGACAGCTGGGCAGTTTAACGTTTGCTTCTCGGGGGAGCGGGGGGGGGGGTTGTATTGCAGTACACCAATGCACATTTCTTTAGAAATCACAGCCCCAGGTGCAGAGGGCATCTCTCTGCTGGGGGAGGTAGGGGGTCTTGGGAGTTCCCAAGATTTACAGCAGAGAGCATCTGGGGCCCCCAGCTCACACTGGTACAGTCCTGGGGAAACGCTCCGTTTAAAACTACGAGACCCAAAATGCAGTAAAACGCCAGGAATACATGTACAGAGCCCTACAGCGCAGCCAACAGTAAGACCCTGCTCTCTGCACGCACGCCAGTCCTGCTCTCTGCACGCGTGTTCACAAACGCTCCCCCTCACGTAAACATTGCAAATCTAAACTCGTAGCTTCGGGTGAATTTTAAACAAACACTGGAGGTGCGAGGCAGTGTCAGCAGAGAGTGGTCCTGTGATTTCAGCGCTGGAATCCTGTTCCCTAGGGCTAAGTGGGAGGGAACAAGAAGCACTTAATGTGTGCAGGGACCCCTGCTTCCCCCCTCGCTCTCATAACACAGGTGTGTTAAAATTACAACACAGGACGTCTGCACAGTAATGTTGCTGCTTTCCCCATGCACTTACCACAGTGTGCATTGCTGTACTTCTAAATGGGTTTTACCATACTTCTCTAGGCTTTGCAATGCTTGCCTATGCTTTATTACAGTTTGCTAGACTTTTACAACAGTACACTTCATTAAAGGTGGGTGTACAGTACTTGCATGTGCATGCATGTGCGTACTTGTGTACAGTACTGGGTATTTCATGCAAGTAACTGGTGTGCAGGTATTTTAATAATCTAAACAGTAGAAGATCTTAATACCAACATTACAAAAGCACGGATAACTGATAAGAACACGGAATCAAAGTGTGCTGACCACGAGAGATCATTAAACGAGGCTCAGAGTGTCTACATGCAGTACATTTAACTTCATTTGCTGGTTTTAAAACTTTTCTTAAAATTTGTATTTTTTTAGGCAAAAAAAAAAAAAAAAAAAAAAAAACAGGTTCGAAGCTATGCAGTAAAGATCAAAACTACAAAACACACAGACACACAATCAACACACAAATACAAAAAGGTTCCGCAGGGCAATGACTGTTAATAACGAACGGATCGAGGTCACTCTCATAATAAAAGAGATCACAGAGTGTTGCTTCATCCCAGAGTATTTTTCAACAGTTTGAAATAATTCACCCGACCTCAATCCCTTGGGATAAAACGCTTCTGCAAGCAAAATGCACGTTTAACAACCCCCCCCCCCCCGTAAACACCATCCCCCGCGCGGTCTGTAAACATGACAGCCCCGTCTCGGTGATTCACTTCGACTGAAAACAATGAAGATATGCTTTTTAATATTTACCAGCTAGGAATAGCAGGCGAGCGCTGGGTTTGTTCGTCAGTCTTGCTAAGCCTTTTGCACCACGTAGCACAGACTAGTCCTAGTTACTGAAAGAGATGTTCCCCCAGCCAGGTCGGACTTGCCCTGTTTTTGCTCGGGGGGTGGGGGGAGGGTGGGGGGGTGAAGGGTAGACGTTACCTAAGTTCCTTTGCTACAGCCAGGCAGTGTTACCAAACCCTGCTTCCCAGCCAGCCAGCCGGTGCACTTGTCCAACACACTCACTGCAGCTCAGCAACACACAGGGGACTGTCCTCCAGTTGCGATCACTTCGTTTAACGTGGGGGTTGGAGGGAGGGTAGAGGACATCACAGATTTATTTTGACCTTGTATAGGCCTGCAGAGTTTTCTGGCTCCAAACTGCAGTTCGGAGCTGGAAACTGTGACTCGGAATCTGACAGAAAAACGAACAGTTCTCTGGTGTGTCTGAAAAGTGAGAAACGCTGTCAGCTGGTTATATTATTATTACACGTCCACGGCCATACAAGGCATTCTCAGAAATGGCTGATGTGACTCACAGACGCAGGCTCAGGAGTTTTGTATGGTGGGGGGATTAGGGCTTTGTCAGCTTTTAAAAAGCACATTGCATTCAAGCCAACATTACAGTACATCATATATTCAGCCCTCCCTCGTATACAGCAACCCTTGAGAGGAATGCTGATTGGGGATTTCAAAATCCAGCACCATTGAGTCTTATGAATCAGTAAGTTGCTTGTAATCATTCTGATTAGGAATCCTTTTGAAAAACAAGGACGGTTTTACAAGAGGAAAAGAGAAAATAAGATCAGAGCGCAGCTGAACAAAACCCCCCAGCTGCCCCAAGTTCAGAACGGAGCCATATTCGAAGCCGTGTGACTAACACAATGTAATACAATCCAGGCACTGAAGCTGGCAATATATCTGAGAACCATACTGAAGACAGAGTCAGGGCGAACAATGGAGACGCTCGCTGCTCCGGAGAGAGAGGCGCTCGCTGCCCCGGAGAGAGAGGCGCTCGCTGCCCCGGAGAGAGAGGCGCTCGCTGCCCCGGAGAGAGAGGCGCTCGCTGCACTGCAGAGAGAGAGGCGCTCGCTGCACTGCAGAGAGAGAGGCGCTCGCTGCTCTGGAGAGAGGCGCTCGCTGCATCCCATCAAGGTGTTAAACAGAGTTTGTTTTATCTGAAATCGGGAAGCAAAGTCTGCCTTCAGCAACTCTTCAGCCTTCAGGCAAGCTGAAAGAAACCCACTCATCTGTCTCCACTGTTTGAAAAGTGATTCTTTATTTTTCAATTTCACCCTAGTGGTTTTTATTTTTTAATCTATTCCAAGCTCTGGGATTCCAGGACAGGAGACAGCAGCGCGACGCACGACCAACTCAAACACACACAACCACACACACGATCGCGCCCCATTCGCTGGCTGCGTTTAACTTTCCGAGCTCCTCAATCATCTTTTGCTATCAATCTTTTTCGACGACAGTCACACGCTTGCCTGTTTGCTTTCCCGGGCTCCTCCAGGTCTGAATGTTTAAGCTTGATTGAATGACTCTGTTTGAAAGTTAAAGTTTATGTACGTGGTGCACGCCTCTCCCCAGATGATTAGTGTTAGCGCACCGCTATACAAAAACACAAAGTAATCCCTTCGTGGCAGTCTCTGACTTTCACACATACTCTGATGCTAACTCAAATAACAAATGATCCCTAGGTTTATCAGCACTGCTAGCGCTGTACACCTTGTGTATATTTGACACTAAATATTTATTTCACCGCTGTGAGTGCATATTTTTTTGCGCCCTAAATAACAGGAACAAATTAAACAGACCATAATTTATTATAGACAGAAGTAGAAAAGGTATTCGTTAAAGGC
>NW_024472796.1:0-2500 GCF_017654505.1 Polyodon spathula | reverse complement strand
ACAAACAAGGAAACTTGTGCATTCCCGAGAAAGTCAAATTAAAAAGCACTGAAGTGGTCCAGACAGCCGGGCATTCAAGTGCATATGCAGGGGCAAAGCGACCCTAGAGTGGTCTGAAAATCATGAAGTTTATTCAAAATCCCACACCAAGCTCCTAAAACAACTCCCCACACAGCAGACACAGGTTACCTTTGACAGCCTCCTCGCAAACACAAACCTGCACATTTTCAGCCAGTGTTTATTCAAATGTGTGTCCCAGTGCTAAGGAAACAGCAGAGATCGAAATACTAAAATGGCTCTCTCTTCTTTTCAGAATAAGCATTTGACCACACTGTCCCCTTTAAAAATAGCCCACTTATTCTTGGGAGAGCAACAGCCTTGCAGAACGAACAGAGACATCCAGATTACAAAACAGCTTCTAAACTGAGAGCAAGCCTTTATGCTGAGCCTTAGCAAGAAACTAACAAATGAAATGTAGCCGTTTAGAGTGACAGCCTGTTTTGTATACTGAAGTAAACCCCACAAGTGCTTCACATCTGTAAGGTAAAACTGGGAAGAAACTAAATGAAGTTGAAGAATATTTCAGCCAGCGCCCTCGTCAGTGAAACATACCATCAGTTCAGCTTTGCTTTAGAAATTCAGTGAAGTTAGGGCAGCTTTATATTTCAAGACAATATAGTTTGATTCTTCCTCTCATTCTAACAGATAAATACATTAAACTATATAGGTATACCTGGACAGAGTCTGGAACCTGCTGCTTGACATGCAAGCAAAACGAAATGACAGACTGTCCGTGAAGAATACTCTGCTAGGCTGGCACGCAGAACCGCACTGTCCTGGACAGGCAAACCAGTCGATTCTGAACAGACTGGTCCGCTCTGAGCGGGGCTGGGTTATTTTATTCCAGTGCTGTTTACACCAGCGCTTTCTTCAGGAGCTCAGTGTAAGCGCTGCTTCAGAAAGACACGACCCAGGGAGGAGGAGGAGGAGAAGGGGGGAGACGGGGCCTCTTATTGGGACCAGAGCGAGGGTCCAATCCACGGGCCAGTGCAATCCTGCACGGTTTAAAACGTGTGTGAGCGCGCGTGTGCGTGTGCAGAGACATCATCCATTGCAAAGGGGGGCAAAACAATAACTAATGTTGCGATTTTGAAATAGGAAGACGGTTGCAATATGTGAATCTGCTTATTTTTAAAACTGTTAGAGGTCTCTAAATCTATGTTGAGGGTGAAAAACAGGCAGGCATTAGCAGTGTGTTCTCAGGCTTGTACTGCGAGCATGTATGTACTAATATGCAGATTGTGTGACTTATATACTGTGTGAGATGTGTGTGTGTGTGTGTATATATATCTCACACAGTATATAAGTCACACAATCTGCAATACACACACACACACACACACACACACATCTAAGGTTACTACACTGAGATTAATTCTGAAGGGGTTTTGTCTCAAGTCCTGAAATACTTTTTTTATTATTTAAACCTTGTGTATGTTAAAAAAAAGTGCATTTTTCATTTTTGTATCCGACTCGATCATTCCATTAAAATAATAATAATAATAATAATAATAATAATAATAATAATAATAATAATGTGTATTGTAAAACAACTCATAATAATAATACTTATTAGAATAGCAATGATGACGTTGTTCTTATTTAAGAAAACTGCATTTAAAATAAAAGTTAAAAAAACAAATGTCCAGCTAAAGCTGCCATAAAGAAAAGCGGATAGGCAGGCAAGCCATCGGCCTGGCGTCCCTCAACAACGCGCTCTCTTCTGAGCGCTGACCGACCGCGACTTGCTCACGGCCGGACTGTAGCTTGTCCAAGCCAGCAGACAAGCCTATTTGATCTTCCCTGGAATAAACACGCAGCGATTACCTGCGGGCTCGGCTGTTCGGGGGCTCTTTGATCTCCACGCAGGCATGCCGCAAGCATCGCCCGTTCAAAGGGATGTTTGTCAGCTCTGCGCATTGCATTCAATTAAAACTCATCCGCGCTTTGTGCAATGTGTCTGACACCAGCGTGCCCCGGCTTTAGTGGCAATGCAACATTGGAAACGTTGCAATGACTTTTGTTACAACGTCTAAGTTATGTTTGTTTTAATACAAAGTTGCTAGCTGCTGTAACCTTCACCCGTTATCGGTTCTCATTAATTATGCGTCAAGTGTACAGCAAGACAAAGCGAGCCGAACTAACTGTAAATAAAGGATGTCATGAGTTCTGCGCGTTAAATACAGCGTTGTGTTTAAATAAGCATTACGCGACTTGCAAAAAACAGTGTTAATATGAAACAGCGCGTACGAGTGCATCTACAAACCAGCGTTACATGCGAGTGCACTGTAACATGCATCTGTGTGCAGAACATGTAAACACTACAATTAAAAATGATCTGAAGTAACATGAAGCTACCACCAAAACAACGACACGATCAGATCACACAGAAAAGCACATGTGCGTTACAGTGCACTTTGACTTGGCTTTGTAAACGTGT